>NW_023494060.1:0-67041 GCF_013265735.2 Oncorhynchus mykiss | reverse complement strand
ATCGATGAATCGATGAATTTTTGCAAGTTGCATTGCAATACGGAAATAATATTACACTTTTCCATGAACAAAGTTCTAAATCATGTTGTGATTCACCACTCGGGATTAATTTTTGCAAGTTTAATTGCAATACGGAAATAATATTACACTTTTCCCATGAACAAAGTTCTAAATCATGTTGTGATTCCACTCTTTATTACATTTTCTTGCTGTACTGTTTCATTCATGATCGATGAATCGATGAATTTTTGCAAGTTGCATTGCAATACGGAGATAATATACACTTTCCATGAACAAAGTTCTAAATCATTTGTGATTCACTCACTCTGGATTAATTTTTGCAAGTTTAATTGCAATACGGAAATAATATTACACTTTTCATGAACAAAGTTCTAAATCATGTTGTGATTCCACTCTTTATTACATTTTCTTGCTGTGTTACTGTTCATCATTGAATCGATGAATCGATGAATTTTTGCAAGTTGCATTGCAATACGGAGATAATATTACACTTTTCCATCAACAAAGTTCTAAATCATGTTGTGATTCCACTCTTGATTACATTTTCTTGCTGTTACTGTTTCATTCATGAATCGATGAATCGATGAATTTTGCAAGTTTATTGCAATACGGAAATAATATTACACTTTTCCATCAACAAAGTTCTAAATCATGTTGTGATTCACTCACTCTGGATTAATTTTTGCAAGTTTAATTGCAATACGGAAATAATATTACACTTTTTCCATGAGCAAAGTTCTAAATCATGTTGTGATTCCACTCTTGATTACATTTTCTTGCTGTACTGTTTCATGAATCGATGAATCGATGAATTTTGCAAGTTGCATTGCAATACGGAGATAATATTACACTTTTCCATGAACAAAGTTCTAAATCATGTTGTGATTCACTCACTCTGGATTAATTTTTGCAAGTTTAATTGCAATACGGAAATAATATTACACTTTCCATGAACAAAGTTCTAAATCATGTTGTGATTCCACTTTATTACATTTTCTTGCTGTACTGTTTCATTCATGAATCGATGAATCGATGAATTTTTGCAAGTTGCATTGCAATACGGAAATAATATTACACTTTCCATCAACAAAGTTCTAAATCATGTTGTGATTCACTCACTCTGGAAAAATTAAAAAAAAAAATTTTTGCAAGTTTAATTGCAATACGGAAATAATATTACACTTTTCCATGAGCAAAGTTCTAAATCATGTTGTGATTCCACTCTTGATTACATTTTCTTGCTGTACTGTTTCATGAATCGATGAATCGATAATTTTTGCAAGTTGCATTGCAATACGGAGATAATATTACACTTTTCCATGAACAAAGTTCTAAATCATGTTGTGATTCACTCACTCTGGATTAATTTTTGCAAGTTTAATTGCAATACGGAAATAATATTACACTTTTCCATGAACAAAGTTCTAAATCATGTTGTGATTCCACTCTTTATTACATTTCTTGCTGTACTGTTTCATTCATGAATCGATGAATCGATGAATTTTTGCAAGTTGCATTGCAATACGGAAATAATATTACACTTTTCCATCAACAAAGTTCTAAATCATGTTGTGATTCACTCACTCTGGATTAATTTTTGCAAGTTTAATTGCAATACGGAAATAATATTACACTTTCCATGAGCAAAGTTCTAAATCATGTTGTGATTCCACTCTTGATTACATTTTCTTGCTGTACTGTTTCATGAATCGATGAATCGATGAATTTTTGCAAGTTGCATTGCAATACGGAGATAATATTACACTTTTCCATGACAAAGTTCTAAATCATGTTGTGATTCACTCACTCTGGATTAATTTTTGCAAGTTTAATTGCAATACGGAAATAATATTACACTTTTCCATGAACAAAGTTCTAAATCATGTTGTGATTCCACTCTTTATACATTCTTGCTGTATACGTTTCATTCATGAATCGATGAATCGATGAATTTTTGCAAGTTGCATTGCAATACGGAGGAAATAATATTACACTTTTCCATGAACAAAGTTCTAAATCATGTTGTGATTCCACTCTTGATTACATTTTCTTGCTGTACTGTTTCATTCATGAATCGATGAATCGATGAATTTTTGCAAGTTGCATTGCAATACGGAATAATATTACACTTTTCCATCAACAAAGTTCTAAATCATGTTGTGATTCACTCACTCTGGATTAATTTTTGCAAGTTTAATTGCAATACGGAAATAATATTACACTTTTCCATGAACAAAGTTCTAAATCATGTTGTGATTCCACTCTTGATTACATTTTCTTGCTGTACTGTTTCATGAATCGATGAATCGATGAATTTTGCAAGTTGCATTGCAATACGGAAATAATATTACACTTTTCCATCAACAAAGTTCTAAATCATGTTGTGATTCACTCACTCTGGATTAATTTTGCAAGTTTAATTGCAATACGGAAATAATATTACACTTTTCCATGAACAAAGTTCTAAATCATGTTGTGATTCACTCACTCTGGATTAATTTTTGCAAGTTTAATTGCAATACGGAAATAATATTACACTTTTCCATCAACAAAGTTCTAAATCATGTTGTGATTCCACTCTTGATTACATTTTCTTGCTGTACTGTTTCATTCATGAATCGATGAATCGATGAATTTTTGCAAGTTGCATTGCAATACGGAAATAATATTACACTTTTCCATCAACAAAGTTCTAAATCATGTTGTGATTCACTCACTCTGGATTAATTTTTGCAAGTTAATTGCAATACGGAAATAATATTACACTTTTCCATGAGCAAAGTTCTAAATCATGTTGTGATTCCACTCTTGATTACATTTTCTTGCTGTACTGTTTCATGAATCGATGAATCGATGAATTTTTGCAAGTTGCATTGCAATACGGAGATAATATTACACTTTTCCATGAACAAAGTTCTAAATCATGTTGTGATTCACTCACTCTGGATTAATTTTGCAAGTTTAATTGCAATACGGAAATAATATTACACTTTTCCATGAACAAAGTTCTAAATCATGTTGTGATTCACTCACTCGGATTAATTTTTGCAAGTTTAATTGCAATACGGAAATAATATTACACTTTTCCATGAACAAAGTTCTAAATCATGTTGTGATTCACCACTCTGGATTAATTTTTGCAAGTGCATTGCAATACGGAAATAATATTACACTTTTCATGACAAAGTCTAAATCATGTTGTGATGACTCACTCGATTAATTTTTGCAAGGTTAATTGCAATACGGAAATAATATTACACTTTCCATGAACAAAGTTCTAAATCATGTTGTGATTCACTCACTCTGGATTAATTTTTGCAAGTTTAATTGCAATACGGAAATAATATTACACTTTTCCATGAACAAAGTTCTAAATCATGTTGTGATTCACTCTTTATTACATTTTCTTGCTGTACTGTTTCATTCATGAATCGATGAATCGATGAATTTTTGCAAGTTGCATTGCAATACGGAGATAATATTACACTTTTCCATGAAACAAAGTCTAAATCATGTTGTGATTCCACTCTTGATTACATTTTCTTGCTGTACTGTTTCATTCATGAATCGATGAATCGATGAATTTTTGCAAGTTGCATTGCAATACGGAAATAATATTACACTTTCCATCAACAAAGTTCTAAATCATGTTGTGATTCACTCACTCTGGATTAATTTTTGCAAGTTTAATTGCAATACGGAAATAATATTACACTTTTCCATGAGCAAAGTTCTAAATCATGTTGTGATTCCACTCTTGATTACATTTTCTTGCTGTACTGTTTCATGAATCGATGAATCGATAATTTTTGCAAGTTGCATTGCAATACGGAGATAATATTACACTTTCCATGAACAAAGTTCTAAATCATGTTGTGATTCACTCACTCTGGATTAATTTTTGCAAGTTTAATTGCAATACGGAAATAATATTACACTTTTCCATGAACAAAGTTCTAAATCATGTTGTGATTCCACTCTTTATTACATTTTCTTGCTGTACTGTTTCATTCATGAATCGATGAATCGATGAATTTTGCAAGTTGCATTGCAATACGGAAATAATATTACACTTTCCATCAACAAAGTTCTAAATCATGTTGTGATTCACTCACTCTGGATTAAATTTTGCAAGTTTAATTGCAATACGGAAATAATATTACACTTTTCCATGAGCAAAGTTCTAAATCATGTTGTGATTCCACTCTTGATTACATTTTCTTGCTGTACTGTTTCATGAATCGATGAATCGATTAATTTTGCAAGTTGCATTGCAATACGGAGATAATATTACACTTTTCCATGAACAAAGTTCTAAATCATGTGTGATTCACTCACTCTGGATTAATTTTTGCAAGTTTAATTGCAATACGGAAATAAAATTACACTTTTCCATGAACAAAGTTCTAAATCATGTTGTGATTCACTCACTCTGGATTAATTTTTGCAAGTTTAATTGCAATACGGAAATAATATACACTTTTCCATCAACAAAGTTCTAAATCATGTTGTGATTCCACTCTTATTACATTTTCTTGCTGTACTGTTTCATTCATGAATCGATGAATCGATGAATTTTGCAAGTTGCATTGCAATACGGAAATAATATTACACTTTTCCATGAACAAAGTTCTAAATCATGTTGTGATTTCCCTCTTTATTACATTTTCTTGCTGTACTGTTTCATGAATCGATGAATCGATGAATTTTTGCAAGTTGCATTGCAATACGGAATAATATTACACTTTCCCATCAACAAAGTTCTAAATCATGTTGTGATTCACTCACTCTGGATTAATTTTTGCAAGTTTAATTGCAATACGGAAATAATATTACACTTTTCCATGAGCAAAGTTCTAAATCATGTTGTGATTCCACTCTTGATTACATTTTCTTGCTGTACTGTTTCATGAATCGATGAATCGATTAATTTTTGCAAGTTGCATTGCAATACGGAGATAATATTACACTTTTCCATGAACAAAGTTCTAAATCATGTTGTGATTCACTCACTCTGGATTAATTTTTGCAAGTTTAATTGCAATACGGAAATAATATTACACTTTTCCATGAACAAAGTTCTAAATCATGTTGTGATTCCACTCTTATTACATTTTCTTGCTGTACTGTTTCATTCATGAATCGATGAATCGATGAATTTTTGCAAGTTGCATTGCAATACGGAAAATATTACACTTTTCCATCAACAAAGTTCTAAATCATGTTGTGATTCACTCACTCTGGATTAATTTTTGCGTTTAATTGCAATACGGAAATAATATTACACTTTTCCATGAACAAAGTTCTAAATCATGTTGTGATTCCACTCTTTATTACATTTCTTGCTGTACTGTTCATTCATGAATCGATGAATCGATGAATTTTTGCAAGTTGCATTGCAATACGGAGATAATATTACACTTTTCCATCAACAAAGTTCTAAATCATGTTGTGATTCCACTCTTGATTACATTTTCTTGCTGTACTGTTTCATTCATGAATCGATGAATCAATGAATTTTTGCAAGTTAATTGCAATACGGAAATAATATTACACTTTTCCATCAACAAAGTTCTAAATCATGTTGTGATTCACTCACTCTGGATTAATTTTTGCAAGTTTAATTGCAATACGGAAATAATATTACACTTTTCCATGAGCAAAGTTCTAAATCATGTTGTGATCCACTCTTGATTACATTTTCTTGCTGTACTGTTTCATGAATCGATGAATCGATTAATTTTTGCAAGTTGCATTGCAATACGGAGATAATATTACACTTTTCCATCAACAAAGTTCTAAATCATGTTGTGATTCACTCACTCTGGATTAATTTTTGCAAGTTTAATTGCAATACGGAAATAATATTACACTTTTCCATGAACAAAGTTCTAAATCATGTTGTGATTCCACTCTTTATTACATTTTCTTGCTGTACTGTTCATGAATCGATGAATCGATGAATTTTGCAAGTTGCATTGCCATACGGAGATAATATTACACTTTTCCATCAACAAAGTTCTAAATCATGTTGTGATTCACTCACTCTGGATTAATTTTTGCAAGTTTAATTGCAATACGGAAATAATATTACACTTTTCATGAACAAAGTTCTAAATCATGTTGTGATTCACTCACTCTGGATTAATTTTTGCAAGTTTAATTGCAATACGGAAATAATATTACACTTTTCCATGAGCAAAGTTCTAAATCATGTTGTGATTCCACTCTTGATTACATTTCTTGCTGTACTGTTTCATGAATCGATGAATCGATTAATTTTTGCAAGAGTTGCATTGCAATACGGAGATAATATACACTTTTCCATGAACAAAGTTCTAAATCATGTTGTGATTCACTCACTCTGGATTAATTTTTGCAAGTTTAATTGCAATACGGAAATAATATTACACTTTTCCATGAACAAAGTTCTAAATCATGTTGTGATTCCACTCTTATTACATTTTCTTGCTGTACTGTTTCATTCATGAATCGATGAATCGATGAATTTTTGCAAGTTGCATTGCAATACGGAAATAATATTACACTTTTCCATCAACAAAGTTCTAAATCATGTTGTGATTCACTCACTCTGGATTAATTTTTGCAAGTTTAATTGCAATACGGAAATAATATTACACTTTTCCATGAACAAAGTTCTAAATCATGTTGTGATTCCACTCTTGATTACATTTTCTTGCTGTACTGTTTCATGAATCGATGAATCGATGAATTTTGCAAGTTGCATTGCAATACGGAGATAATATTACACTTTTCCATCAACAAAGTTCTAAATCATGTTGTGATTCACTCACTCTGATTAATTTTTGCAAGTTTAATTGCAATACGGAAATAATATTACACTTTTCCATGAGCAAAGTTCTAAATCATGTTGTGATTCCACTCTTGATTACATTTTCTTGCTGTACTGTTTCATGAATCGATGAATCGATGAATTTTTGCAAGTTGCATTGCAATACGGAGATAATATTACACTTTTCCATGAACAAAGTTCTAAATCATGTTGTGATTCACTCACTCTGGATTAATTTTTGCAAGTTTATTGCAATACGGAAATAATATTACACTTTTCCATGAACAAAGTTCTAAATCATGTTGTGATTCACTCACTCTGGATTAATTTTTGCAAGTTTAATTGCAATACGGAAATAATATTACACTTTTCCATGAACAAAGTTCTAAATCATGTTGTGATTCACTCTTTATTACATTTTATTGCGTACTGTTTCATTCAGAATCGATGAATCGATGAATTTTTGCAAGTTGCATTGCAATACGGAAATAATATTACACTTTTCCATGAACAAAGTTCTAAATCATGTTGTGATTCCACTCTTTATTACATTTTCTTGCTGTACTGTTTCATGAATCGATGAATCGATGAATTTTTGCAAGTTGCATTGCAATACGGAAATAATATTACACTTTCCCATCAACAAAGTTCTAAATCATGTTGTGATTCACTCACTCTGGATTAATTTTTGCAAGTTTAATTGCAATACGGAAATAATATTACACTTTTCCATGAGCAAAGTTCTAAATCATGTTGTGATTCCACTCTTGATTACATTTTCTTGCTGTACTGTTTCATGAATCGATGAATCGATTAATTTTTGCAAGTTGCATTGCAATACGGAGATAATATTACACTTTTCCATGAACAAAGTTCTAAATCATGTTGTGATTCACTCACTCTGGATTAATTTTTGCAAGTTTAATTGCAATACGGAAATAATATTACACTTTTCCATGAACAAAGTTCTAAATCATGTTGTGATTCCACTCTTTATTACATTTTCTTGCTGTACTGTTTCATTCATGAATCGATGAATCGATGAATTTTGCAAGTTGCATTGCAATACGGAAATAATATTACACTTTTCCATCAACAAAGTTCTAAATCATGTTGTGATTCACTCACTCTGGATTAATTTTTGCAAGTTGCATTGCAATACGGAAATAATATTACACTTTCCATCAACAAAGTTCTAAATCATGTTGTGATTCACTCACTCTGGATTAATTTTTGCAAGTTTAATTGCAATACGGAAATAATATTACACTTTTCCATGAGCAAAGTTCTAAATCATGTTGTGATTCCACTCTTGATTACATTTTCTGCTGTACTGTTTCATGAATCGATGAATCGATTAATTTTTGCAAGTTGCATTGCAATACGGAGATAATATTACACTTTTCCATGAACAAAGTTCTAAATCATGTTGTGATTCACTCACTCTGGATTAATTTTTGCAAGTTTAATTGCAATACGGAAATAATATTACACTTTTCCATGAACAAAGTTCTAAATCATGTTGTGATTCCACTCTTATTACATTTTCTTGCTGTACTGTTTCATTCATGAATCGATGAATCGATGAATTTTTGCAAGTTGCATTGCAATACGGAAATAATATTACACTTTTCATCAACAAAGTTCTAAATCATGTTGTGATTCACTCACTCTGGATTAATTTTTGCAAGTTTAATTGCAATACGGAAATAATATTACACTTTTCCATGAACAAAGTTCTAAATCATGTTGTGATTCCACTCTTGATTACATTTTCTTGCTGTACTGTTTCATGAATCGATGAATCGATAATTTTTGCAAGTTGCATTGCAATACGGAGATAATATTACACTTTTCCATGAACAAAGTTCTAAATCATGTTGTGATTCACTCACTCTGGATTAATTTTTGCAAGTTTAATTGCAATACGGAAATAATATTACACTTTTCCATGAACAAAGTTCTAAATCATGTTGTGATTCCACTCTTGATTACATTTTCTTGCTGTACTGTTTCATGAATCGATGAATCGATGAATTTTTGCAAGTTGCATTGCAATACGGAGATAATATTACACTTTTCCATGAACAAAGTTCTAAATCATGTTGTGATTCACTCACTCTGGATTAATTTTTGCAAGTTTATTGCAATACGGAAATAATATTACACTTTTCCATGAACAAAGTTCTAAATCATGTTGTGATTCACTCACTCTGGATTAATTTTTGCAAGTTTAATTGCAATACGGAAATAATATTACACTTTTCCATGAACAAAGTTCTAAATCATGTTGTGATTCCACTCTTTATTACATTTTCTTGCTGTACTGTTTCATTCATGAACGATGAATCGGGATTTTTTTGCAAGTTGCATTGCAATACGGAAATAATATTACACTTTTCCATGAACAAAGTTCTAAATCATGTTGTGATTCCACTCTTTATTACATTTTCTTGCTGTACTGTTTCATGAATCGATGAATCGATGAATTTTTGCAAGTTGCATTGCAATACGGAAATAATATTACACTTTTCCATCAACAAAGTTCTAAATCATGTTGTGATTCACTCACTCTGGATTAATTTTTGCAAGTTTAATTGCAATACGGAAATAATATTACACTTTTCCATGAGCAAAGTTCTAAATCATGTTGTGATTCCACTCTTGATTACATTTTCTTGCTGTACTGTTTCATGAATCGATGAATCGATTAATTTTTGCAAGTTGCATTGCAATACGGAGATAATATTACACTTTTCCATGAACAAAGTTCTAAATCATGTTGTGATTCACTCACTCTGGATTAATTTTTGCAAGTTTAATTGCAATACGGAAATAATATTACACTTTTCCATGAACAAAGTTCTAAATCATGTTGTGATTCCACTCTTTATTACATTTTCTTGCTGTACTGTTTCATTCATGAATCGATGAATCGATGAATTTTTGCAAGTTGCATTGCAATACGGAAATAATATTACACTTTTCCATCAACAAAGTTCTAAATCATGTTGTGATTCACTCACTCTGGATTAATTTTTGCAAGTTGCATTGCAATACGGAAATAATATTACACTTTTCCATCAACAAAGTTCTAAATCATGTTGTGATTCACTCACTCTGGATTAATTTTGCAAGTTTAATTGCAATACGGAAATAATATTACACTTTTCCATGAGCAAAGTTCTAAATCATGTTGTGATTCCACTCTTGATTACATTTTCTTGCTGTACTGTTTCATGAATCGATGAATCGATTAATTTTTGCAAGTTGCATTGCAATACGGAGATAATATTACACTTTTCCATGAACAAAGTTCTAAATCATGTTGTGATTCACTCACTCTGGATTAATTTTTGCAAGTTTAATTGCAATACGGAAATAATATTACACTTTTCCATGAACAAAGTTCTAAATCATGTTGTGATTCCACTCTTTATTACATTTTCTTGCTGTACTGTTTCATTCATGAATCGATGAATCGATGAATTTTTGCAAGTTGCATTGCAATACGGAAATAATATTACACTTTTCCATCAACAAAGTTCTAAATCATGTTGTGATTCACTCACTCTGGATTAATTTTTGCAAGTTTAATTGCAATACGGAAATAATATTACACTTTTCCATGAACAAAGTTCTAAATCATGTTGTGATTCCACTCTTTATTACATTTCTTGCTGTACTGTTTCATTCATGAATCGATGAATCGATGAATTTTTGCAAGTTGCATTGCAATACGGAGATAATATTACACTTTTCCATCAACAAAGTACTAAATCATCATGTTGTGATTCACTCTTGATTACATTTTCTTGCTGTACTGTTTCATCATGAATCGATGAATCAATGAATTTTGCAAGTTTAATTGCAATACGGAAATAATATTACACTTTTCCATCAACAAAGTTCTAAATCATGTTGTGATTCACTCACTCTGGATTAATTTTTGCAAGTTTAATTGCAATACGGAAATAATATTACACTTTTCCATGAGCAAAGTTCTAAATCATGTTGTGATTCCACTCTTGATTACATTTTCTTGCTGTACTGTTTCATGAATCGATGAATCGATTAATTTTTGCAAGTTGCATTGCAATACGGAGATAATATTACACTTTTCCATGAACAAAGTTCTAAATCATGTTGTGATTCACTCACTCTGGATTAATTTTTGCAAGTTTAATTGCAATACGGAAATAATATTACACTTTTCCATGAACAAAGTTCTAAATCATGTTGTGATTCCACTCTGATTACATTTTCTTGCTGTACTGTTTCATTCATGAATCGATGAATCGATGAATTTTTGCAAGTTGCATTGCAATACGGAAATAATATTACACTTTTCCATCAACAAAGTTCTAAATCATGTTGTGATTCACTCACTCTGGATTAATTTTTGCAAGTTTAATTGCAATACGGAAATAATATTACACTTTTCCATGAGCAAAGTTCTAAATCATGTTGTGATTCCACTCTTGATTACATTTTCTTGCTGTACTGTTTCATGAATCGATGAATCGATGAATTTTTGCAAGTTGCATTGCAATACGGAGATAATATTACACTTTCCATGAACAAAGTTCTAAATCATGTTGTGATTCACTCACTCTGGATTAATTTTTGCAAGTTAATTGCAATACGGAATAATATTACACTTTTCCATGAACAAAGTTCTAAATCATGTTGTGATTCACACTTGGATTAATTTTTGCAAGTTTAATGCAATACGGAAATAATATTACACTTTTCCATGAGCAACAAAGTTCTAAATCATGTTGTGATTCCACTCTTGATTACATTTTCTTGCTGTACTGTTTCATGAATCGATGAATCGATTAATTTTTGCAAGTTGCATTGCAATACGGAGATAATATTACACTTTTCCATGAACAAAGTTCTAAATCATGTTGTGATTCACTCACTCTGGATTAATTTTTGCAAGTTTAATTGCAATACGGAAATAATATTACACTTTTCCATGAACAAAGTTCTAAATCATGTTGTGATTCCACTCTTATTACATTTTCTTGCTGTACTGTTTCATCATGAATCGATGAATCGATGAATTTTTGCAAGTTGCATTGCAATACGGAAATAATATTACACTTTTCCATCAACAAAGTTCTAAATCATGTTGTGATTCACTCACTCTGGATTAATTTTTGCAAGTTTAATTGCAATACGGAAATAATATTACACTTTTCCATGAGCAAAGTTCTAAATCATGTTGTGATTCCACTCTTGATTACATTTTCTTGCTGTACTGTTTCATGAATCGATGAATCGATTAATTTTGCAAGTTGCATTGCAATACGGAGATAATATTACACTTTTCCATGAACAAAGTTCTAAATCATGTTGTGATTCACTCACTCTGGATTAATTTTTGCAAGTTTAATTGCAATACGGAAATAATATTACACTTTTCCATGAACAAAGTTCTAAATCATGTTGTGATTCCACTCTTTATTACATTTTCTTGCTGTACTGTTTCATTCATGAATCGATGAATCGATGAATTTTTGCAAGTTGCATTGCAATACGGAAATAATATTACACTTTTCCATCAACAAAGTTCTAAATCATGTTGTGATTCACTCACTCTGGATTAATTTTTGCAAGTTTAATTGCAATACGGAAATAATATTACACTTTTCCATGAACAAAGTTCTAAATCATGTTGTGATTCCACTCTTTATTACATTTTCTTGCTGTACTGTTTCATTCATGAATCGATGAATCGATGAATTTTTGCAAGTTGCATTGCAATACGGAGATAATATTACACTTTTCCATCAACAAAGTTCTAAATCATGTTGTGATTCACTCACTCTGGATTAATTTTTGCAAGTTTAATTGCAATACGGAAATAATATTACACTTTTCCATGAACAAAGTTCTAAATCATGTTGTGATTCACTCACTCTGGATTAATTTTTGCAAGTTTAATTGCAATACGGAAATAATATTACACTTTTCCATCAACAAAGTTCTAAATCATGTTGTGATTCCACTCTTTATTACATTTTCTTGCTGTACTGTTTCATTCATGAATCGATGAATCGATGAATTTTTGCAAGTTGCATTGCAATACGGAAATAATATTACACTTTTCCATGAACAAAGTTCTAAATCATGTTGTGATTCCCTCTTTATTACATTTTCTTGCTGTACTGTTTCATGAATCGATGAATCGATGAATTTTTGCAAGTTGCATTGCAATACGGAAATAATATTACACTTTTCCATCAACAAAGTTCTAAATCATGTTGTGATTCACTCACTCTGGATTAATTTTTGCAAGTTTAATTGCAATACGGAAATAATATTACACTTTTCCATGAGCAAAGTTCTAAATCATGTTGTGATTCCACTCTTGATTACATTTTCTTGCTGTACTGTTTCATGAATCGATGAATCGATGAATTTTTGCAAGTTGCATTGCAATACGGAGATAATATTACACTTTTCCATCAACAAAGTTCTAAATCATGTTGTGATTCACTCACTCTGGATTAATTTTTGCAAGTTTAATTGCAATACGGAAATAATATTACACTTTTCCATGAACAAAGTTCTAAATCATGTTGTGATTCCACTCTTTATTACATTTTCTTGCTGTACTGTTTCATTCATGAATCGATGAATCGATGAATTTTTGCAAGTTGCATTGCAATACGGAAATAATATTACACTTTTCCATCAACAAAGTTCTAAATCATGTTGTGATTCACTCACTCTGGATTAATTTTTGCAAGTTTAATTGCAATACGGAAATAATATTACACTTTTCCATGAACAAAGTTCTAAATCATGTTGTGATTCCACTCTTGATTACATTTTCTTGCTGTACTGTTTCATGAATCGATGAATCGATTAATTTTTGCAAGTTGCATTGCAATACGGAGATAATATTACACTTTTCCATCAACAAAGTTCTAAATCATGTTGTGATTCACTCACTCTGGATTAATTTTTGCAAGTTTAATTGCAATACGGAAATAATATTACACTTTTCCATGAACAAAGTTCTAAATCATGTTGTGATTCCACTCTTTATTACATTTTCTTGCTGTACTGTTTCATTCATGAATCGATGAATCGATGAATTTTTGCAAGTTGCATTGCAATACGGAAATAATATTACACTTTTCCATCAACAAAGTTCTAAATCATGTTGTGATTCACTCACTCTGGATTAATTTTTGCAAGTTTAATTGCAATACGGAAATAATATTACACTTTTCCATGAACAAAGTTCTAAATCATGTTGTGATTCCACTCTTTATTACATTTTCTTGCTGTACTGTTTCATTCATGAATCGATGAATCGATGAATTTTTGCAAGTTGCATTGCAATACGGAGATAATATTACACTTTTCCATCAACAAAGTTCTAAATCATGTTGTGATTCCACTCTTGATTACATTTTCTTGCTGTACTGTTTCATTCATGAATCGATGAATCGATGAATTTTTGCAAGTTAATTGCAATACGGAAATAATATTACACTTTTCCATCAACAAAGTTCTAAATCATGTTGTGATTCACTCACTCTGGATTAATTTTTGCAAGTTTAATTGCAATACGGAAATAATATTACACTTTTCCATGAGCAAAGTTCTAAATCATGTTGTGATTCCACTCTTGATTACATTTTCTTGCTGTACTGTTTCATGAATCGATGAATCGATTAATTTTTGCAAGTTGCATTGCAATACGGAGATAATATTACACTTTTCCATGAACAAAGTTCTAAATCATGTTGTGATTCACTCACTCTGGATTAATTTTTGCAAGTTTAATTGCAATACGGAAATAATATTACACTTTTCCATGAACAAAGTTCTAAATCATGTTGTGATTCCACTCTTTATTACATTTTCTTGCTGTACTGTTTCATTCATGAATCGATGAATCGATGAATTTTTGCAAGTTGCATTGCAATACGGAAATAATATTACACTTTTCCATCAACAAAGTTCTAAATCATGTTGTGATTCACTCACTCTGGATTAATTTTTGCAAGTTTAATTGCAATACGGAAATAATATTACACTTTTCCATGAGCAAAGTTCTAAATCATGTTGTGATTCCACTCTTGATTACATTTTCTTGCTGTACTGTTTCATGAATCGATGAATCGATGAATTTTTGCAAGTTGCATTGCAATACGGAGATAATATTACACTTTTCCATCAACAAAGTTCTAAATCATGTTGTGATTCACTCACTCTGGATTAATTTTTGCAAGTTTAATTGCAATACGGAAATAATATTACACTTTTCCATGAACAAAGTTCTAAATCATGTTGTGATTCACTCACTCTGGATTAATTTTTGCAAGTTTAATTGCAATACGGAAATAATATTACACTTTTCCATGAGCAAAGTTCTAAATCATGTTGTGATTCCACTCTTGATTACATTTTCTTGCTGTACTGTTTCATGAATCGATGAATCGAAATTTTTGCAAGTTGCATTGCAATACGGAGATAATATTACACTTTTCCATCAACAAAGTTCTAAATCATGTTGTGATTCACTCACTCTGGATTAATTTTTGCAAGTTTAATTGCAATACGGAAATAATATTACACTTTTCCATGAACAAAGTTCTAAATCATGTTGTGATTCCACTCTTATTACATTTTCTTGCTGTACTGTTTCATTCATGAATCGATGAATCGATGAATTTTTGCAAGTTGCATTGCAATACGGAATAATATTACACTTTTCCATCAACAAAGTTCTAAATCATGTTGTGATTCACTCACTCTGGATTAATTTTTGCAAGTTTAATTGCAATACGGAAATAATATTACACTTTTCCATGAACAAAGTTCTAAATCATGTTGTGATTCCACTCTTGATTACATTTTCTTGCTGTACTGTTTCATGAATCGATGAATCGATGAATTTTTGCAAGTTGCATTGCAATACGGAGATAATATTACACTTTTCCATCAACAAAGTTCTAAATCATGTTGTGATTCACTCACTCTGGATTAATTTTTGCAAGTTTAATTGCAATACGGAAATAATATTACACTTTTCCATGAACAAAGTTCTAAATCATGTTGTGATTCCACTCTTTATTACATTTTCTTGCTGTACTGTTTCATTCATGAATCGATGAATCGATGAATTTTTGCAAGTTGCATTGCAATACGGAAATAATATTACACTTTTCCATCAACAAAGTTCTAAATCATGTTGTGATTCACTCACTCTGGATTAATTTTTGCAAGTTTAATTGCAATACGGAAATAATATTACACTTTTCCATGAACAAAGTTCTAAATCATGTTGTGATTCCACTCTTTATTACATTTTCTTGCTGTACTGTTTCATTCATGAATCGATGAATCGATGAATTTTTGCAAGTTGCATTGCAATACGGAGATAATATTACACTTTTCCATCAACAAAGTTCTAAATCATGTTGTGATTCCACTCTTGATTACATTTTCTTGCTGTACTGTTTCATTCATGAATCGATGAATCGATGAATTTTTGCAAGTTTAATTGCAATACGGAAATAATATTACACTTTTCCATCAACAAAGTTCTAAATCATGTTGTGATTCACTCACTCTGGATTAATTTTTGCAAGTTGCATTGCAATACGGAAATAATATTACACTTTTCCATCAACAAAGTTCTAAATCATGTTGTGATTCACACTCTGGATTAATTTTTGCAAGTTTAATTGCAATACGGAAATAATATTACACTTTTCCATGAGCAAAGTTCTAAATCATGTTGTGATTCCACTCTTGATTACATTTTCTTGCTGTACTGTTTCATGAATCGATGAATCGATTAATTTTTGCAAGTTGCATTGCAATACGGAGATAATATTACACTTTTCCATGAACAAAGTTCTAAATCATGTTGTGATTCACTCACTCTGGATTAATTTTTGCAAGTTTAATTGCAATACGGAAATAATATTACACTTTTCCATGAACAAAGTTCTAAATCATGTTGTGATTCCACTCTTTATTACATTTTCTTGCTGTACTGTTTCATTCATGAATCGATGAATCGATGAATTTTTGCAAGTTGCATTGCAATACGGAAATAATATTACACTTTTCCATCAACAAAGTTCTAAATCATGTTGTGATTCACTCACTCTGGATTAATTTTTGCAAGTTTAATTGCAATACGGAAATAATATTACACTTTTCCATGAACAAAGTTCTAAATCATGTTGTGATTCCACTCTTGATTACATTTTCTTGCTGTACTGTTCATCATGAATCGATGAATCGATGAATTTTTGCAAGTTGCATTGCAATACGGAAATAATATTACACTTTTCCATCAACAAAGTTCTAAATCATGTTGTGATTCACTCACTCTGGATTAATTTTTGCAAGTTTAATTGCAATACGGAAATAATATTACACTTTTCCATGAACAAAGTTCTAAATCATGTTGTGATTCCACTCTTGATTACATTTTCTTGCTGTACTGTTTCATGAATCGATGAATCGATGAATTTTTGCAAGTTGCATTGCAATACGGAGATAATATTACACTTTTCCATGAACAAAGTTCTAAATCATGTTGTGATTCACTCACTCTGGATTAATTTTTGCAAGTTTAATTGCAATACGGAAATAATATTACACTTTTCCATGAACAAAGTTCTAAATCATGTTGTGATTCACTCACTCTGGATTATTTTTGCAAGTTTAATTGCAATACGGAAATAATATTACACTTTTCCATGAGCAAAGTTCTAAATCATGTTGTGATTCCACTCTTGATTACATTTTCTTGCTGTACTGTTTCATGAATCGATGAATCGATTAATTTTTGCAAGTTGCATTGCAATACGGAGATAATATTACACTTTTCCATGAACAAAGTTCTAAATCATGTTGTGATTCACTCACTCTGGATTAATTTTTGCAAGTTTAATTGCAATACGGAAATAATATTACACTTTTCCATGAACAAAGTTCTAAATCATGTTGTGATTCCACTCTTTATTACATTTTCTTGCTGTACTGTTTCATTCATGAATCGATGAATCGATGAATTTTTGCAAGTTGCATTGCAATACGGAAATAATATTACACTTTTCCATCAACAAAGTTCTAAATCATGTTGTGATTCACTCACTCTGGATTAATTTTTGCAAGTTTAATTGCAATACGGAAATAATATTACACTTTTCCATGAGCAAAGTTCTAAATCATGTTGTGATTCCACTCTTGATTACATTTTCTTGCTGTACTGTTTCATGAATCGATGAATCGATTAATTTTTGCAAGTTGCATTGCAATACGGAGATAATATTACACTTTTCCATGAACAAAGTTCTAAATCATGTTGTGATTCACTCACTCTGGATTAATTTTTGCAAGTTTAATTGCAATACGGAAATAATATTACACTTTTCCATGAACAAAGTTCTAAATCATGTTGTGATTCCACTCTTTATTACATTTTCTTGCTGTACTGTTTCATTCATGAATCGATGAATCGATGAATTTTTGCAAGTTGCATTGCAATACGGAAATAATATTACACTTTTCCATCAACAAAGTTCTAAATCATGTTGTGATTCACTCACTCTGGATTAATTTTTGCAAGTTTAATTGCAATACGGAATAATATTACACTTTTCCATGAACAAAGTTCTAAATCATGTTGTGATTCCACTCTTTATTACATTTTCTTGCTGTACTGTTTCATTCATGAATCGATGAATCGATGATTTTTTGCAAGTTGCATTGCAATACGGAGATAATATTACACTTTTCCATGAACAAAGTTCTAAATCATGTTGTGATTCCACTCTTGATTACATTTTCTTGCTGTACTGTTTCATTCATGAATCGATGAATCGATGAATTTTTGCAAGTTAATTGCAATACGGAAATAATATTACACTTTTCCATCAACAAAGTTCTAAATCATGTTGTGATTCACTCACTCTGGATAATTTTTGCAAGTTGCATTGCAATACGGAAATAATATTACACTTTTCCATCAACAAAGTTCTAAATCATGTTGTGATTCACTCACTCTGGATTAATTTTTGCAAGTTTAATTGCAATACGGAAATAATATTACACTTTTCCATGAGCAAAGTTCTAAATCATGTTGTGATTCCACTCTTGATTACATTTTCTTGCTGTACTGTTTCATGAATCGATGAATCGATGAATTTTTGCAAGTTGCATTGCAATACGGAGATAATATTACACTTTTCCATGAACAAAGTTCTAAATCATGTTGTGATTCACTCACTCTGGATTAATTTTTGCAAGTTTAATTGCAATACGGAAATAATATTACACTTTTCCATGAACAAAGTTCTAAATCATGTTGTGATTCCACTCTTTATTACATTTTCTTGCTGTACTGTTTCATTCATGAATCGATGAATCGATGAATTTTTGCAAGTTGCATTGCAATACGGAGATAATATTACACTTTTCCATCAACAAAGTACTAAATCATGTTGTGATTCCACTCTTGATTACATTTTCTTGCTGTACTGTTTCATTCATGAATCGATGAATCATGAATTTTTGCAAGTTTAATTGCAATACGGAAATAATATTACACTTTTCCATCAACAAAGTTCTAAATCATGTTGTGATTCACTCACTCTGGATTAATTTTTGCAAGTTTAATTGCAATACGGAAATAATATTACACTTTTCCATGAGCAAAGTTCTAAATCATGTTGTGATTCCACTCTTGATTACATTTTCTTGCTGTACTGTTTCATGAATCGATGAATCGATGAATTTTTGCAAGTTGCATTGCAATACGGAGATAATATTACACTTTTCCATGAACAAAGTTCTAAATCATGTTGTGATTCACTCACTCTGGATTAATTTTTGCAAGTTTAATTGCAATACGGAAATAATATTACACTTTTCCATGAACAAAGTTCTAAATCATGTTGTGATTCCACTCTTATTACATTTTCTTGCTGTACTGTTTCATTCATGAATCGATGAATCGATGAATTTTTGCAAGTTGCATTGCAATACGGAAATAATATTACACTTTTCCATCAACAAAGTTCTAAATCATGTTGTGATTCACTCACTCTGGATTAATTTTTGCAAGTTTAATTGCAATACGGAAATAATATTACACTTTTCCATGAGCAAAGTTCTAAATCATGTTGTGATTCCACTCTTGATTACATTTTCTTGCTGTACTGTTTCATGAATCGATGAATCGATGAATTTTTGCAAGTTGCATTGCAATACGGAGATAATATTACACTTTTCCATGAACAAAGTTCTAAATCATGTTGTGATTCACTCACTCTGGATTAATTTTTGCAAGTTTAATTGCAATACGGAAATAATATTACACTTTTCCATGAACAAAGTTCTAAATCATGTTGTGATTCCACTCTTTATTACATTTTCTTGCTGTACTGTTTCATTCATGAATCGATGAATCGATGAATTTTTGCAAGTTGCATTGCAATACGGAAATAATATTACACTTTTCCATCAACAAAGTTCTAAATCATGTTGTGATTCACTCACTCTGGATTAATTTTTGCAAGTTTAATTGCAATACGGAAATAATATTACACTTTTCCATGAGCAAAGTTCTAAATCATGTTGTGATTCCACTCTTGATTACATTTTCTTGCTGTACTGTTTCATGAATCGATGAATCGATGAATTTTTGCAAGTTTGCATTGCAATACGGAATAATATTACACTTTTCCATCAACAAAGTTCTAAATCATGTTGTGATTCACTCACTCTGGATTAATTTTTGCAAGTTTAATTGCAATACGGAAATAATATTACACTTTTCCATGAACAAAGTTCTAAATCATGTTGTGATTCCACTCTTTATTACATTTTCTTGCTGTACTGTTTCATTCATGAATCGATGAATCGATGAATTTTTGCAAGTTGCATTGCAATACGGAAATAATATTACACTTTTCCATCAACAAAGTTCTAAATCATGTTGTGATTCACTCACTCTGGATTAATTTTTGCAAGTTTAATTGCAATACGGAAATAATATTACACTTTTCCATGAACAAAGTTCTAAATCATGTTGTGATTCCACTCTTTATTACATTTTCTTGCTGTACTGTTTCATTCATGAATCGATGAATCGATGAATTTTTGCAAGTTGCATTGCAATACGGAGATAATATTACACTTTTCCATCAACAAAGTACTAAATCATGTTGTGATTCCACTCTTGATTACATTTTCTTGCTGTACTGTTTCATTCATGAATCGATGAATCGATGAATTTTTGCAAGTTGCATTGCAATACGGAAATAATATTACACTTTTCCATCAACAAAGTTCTAAATCATGTTGTGATTCACTCACTCTGGATTAATTTTTGCAAGTTTAATTGCAATACGGAAATAATATTACACTTTTCCATGAGCAAAGTTCTAAATCATGTTGTGATTCCACTCTTGATTACATTTTCTTGCTGTACTGTTTCATGAATCGATGAATCGATGAATTTTTGCAAGTTGCATTGCAATACGGAGATAATATTACACTTTTCCATGAACAAAGTTCTAAATCATGTTGTGATTCACTCACTCTGGATTAATTTTTGCAAGTTTAATTGCAATACGGAAATAATATTACACTTTTCCATGAACAAAGTTCTAAATCATGTTGTGATTCACTCACTCTGGATTAATTTTTGCAAGTTTAATTGCAATACGGAAATAATATTACACTTTTCCATGAACAAAGTTCTAAATCATGTTGTGATTCCACTCTTGATTACATTTTCTTGCTGTACTGTTTCATTCATGAATCGATGAATCGATGAATTTTTGCAAGTTGCATTGCAATACGGAGATAATATTACACTTTTCCATCAACAAAGTTCTAAATCATGTTGTGATTCACTCACTCTGGATTAATTTTTGCAAGTTTAATTGCAATACGGAAATAATATTACACTTTTCCATGAACAAAGTTCTAAATCATGTTGTGATTCCACTCTTTATTACATTTTCTTGCTGTACTGTTTCATTCATGAATCGATGAATCGATGAATTTTTGCAAGTTGCATTGCAATACGGAATAATATTACACTTTTCCATGAACAAAGTTCTAAATCATGTTGTGATTCCACTCTTTATTACATTTTCTTGCTGTACTGTTTCATGAATCGATGAATCGATGAATTTTTGCAAGTTGCATTGCAATACGGAAATAATATTACACTTTTCCATCAACAAAGTTCTAAATCATGTTGTGATTCCACTCTTGATTACATTTTCTTGCTGTACTGTTTCATTCATGAATCGATGAATCGATGAATTTTTGCAAGTTGCATTGCAATACGAAATAATATTACACTTTTCCATCAACAAAGTTCTAAATCATGTTGTGATTCACTCACTCTGGATTAATTTTTGCAAGTTTAATTGCAATACGGAAATAATATTACACTTTTCCATGAGCAAAGTTCTAAATCATGTTGTGATTCCACTCTTGATTACATTTTCTTGCTGTACTGTTTCATGAATCGATGAATCGATGAATTTTTGCAAGTTGCATTGCAATACGGAGATAATATTACACTTTTCCATCAACAAAGTTCTAAATCATGTTGTGATTCACTCACTCTGGATTAATTTTTGCAAGTTTAATTGCAATACGGAATAATATTACACTTTTCCATGAACAAAGTTCTAAATCATGTTGTGATTCCACTCTTTATTACATTTTCTTGCTGTACTGTTTCATTCATGAATCGATGAATCGATGAATTTTTGCAAGTTGCATTGCAATACGGAAATAATATTACACTTTTCCATCAACAAAGTTCTAAATCATGTTGTGATTCACTCACTCTGGATTAATTTTTGCAAGTTTAATTGCAATACGGAAATAATATTACACTTTTCCATGAACAAAGTTCTAAATCATGTTGTGATTCCACTCTTGATTACATTTTCTTGCTGTACTGTTTCATGAATCGATGAATCGATGAATTTTTGCAAGTTGCATTGCAATACGGAGATAATATTACACTTTTCCATCAACAAAGTTCTAAATCATGTTGTGATTCACTCACTCTGGATTAATTTTTGCAAGTTTAATTGCAATACGGAAATAATATTACACTTTTCCATGAACAAAGTTCTAAATCATGTTGTGATTCACTCACTCTGGATTAATTTTTGCAAGTTTAATTGCAATACGGAAATAATATTACACTTTTCCATGAGCAAAGTTCTAAATCATGTTGTGATTCCACTCTTGATTACATTTTCTTGCTGTACTGTTTCATGAATCGATGAATCGATGAATTTTTGCAAGTTGCATTGCAATACGGAGATAATATTACACTTTTCCATCAACAAAGTTCTAAATCATGTTGTGATTCACTCACTCTGGATTAATTTTTGCAAGTTTAATTGCAATACGGAAATAATATTACACTTTTCCATGAACAAAGTTCTAAATCATGTTGTGATTCCACTCTTTATTACATTTTCTTGCTGTACTGTTTCATTCATGAATCGATGAATCGATGAATTTTTGCAAGTTGCATTGCAATACGGAAATAATATTACACTTTTCCATCAACAAAGTTCTAAATCATGTTGTGATTCACTCACTCTGGATTAATTTTTGCAAGTTTAATTGCAATACGGAAATAATATTACACTTTTCCATGAACAAAGTTCTAAATCATGTTGTGATTCCACTCTTGATTACATTTTCTTGCTGTACTGTTTCATGAATCGATGAATCGATGAATTTTTGCAAGTTGCATTGCAATACGGAGATAATATTACACTTTTCCATCAACAAAGTTCTAAATCATGTTGTGATTCACTCACTCTGGATTAATTTTTGCAAGTTTAATTGCAATACGGAAATAATATTACACTTTTCCATGAACAAAGTTCTAAATCATGTTGTGATTCCACTCTTTATTACATTTTCTTGCTGTACTGTTTCATTCATGAATCGATGAATCGATGAATTTTTGCAAGTTGCATTGCAATACGGAGATAATATTACACTTTTCCATCAACAAAGTTCTAAATCATGTTGTGATTCACTCACTCTGGATTAATTTTTGCAAGTTTAATTGCAATACGGAAATAATATTACACTTTTCCATGAACAAAGTTCTAAATCATGTTGTGATTCCACTCTTTATTACATTTTCTTGCTGTACTGTTTCATTCATGAATCGATGAATCGATGAATTTTTGCAAGTTGCATTGCAATACGGAGATAATATTACACTTTTCCATCAACAAAGTTCTAAATCATGTTGTGATTCCACTCTTGATTACATTTTCTTGCTGTACTGTTTCATTCATGAATCGATGAATCGATGAATTTTTGCAAGTTTAATTGCAATACGGAAATAATATTACACTTTTCCATCAACAAAGTTCTAAATCATGTTGTGATTCACTCACTCTGGATTAATTTTTGCAAGTTGCATTGCAATACGGAAATAATATTACACTTTTCCATCAACAAAGTTCTAAATCATGTTGTGATTCACTCACTCTGGATTAATTTTTGCAAGTTTAATTGCAATACGGAAATAATATTACACTTTTCCATGAACAAAGTTCTAAATCATGTTGTGATTCCACTCTTGATTACATTTTCTTGCTGTACTGTTTCATGAATCGATGAATCGATGAATTTTTGCAAGTTGCATTGCAATACGGAGATAATATTACACTTTTCCATGAACAAAGTTCTAAATCATGTTGTGATTCACTCACTCTGGATTAATTTTTGCAAGTTTAATTGCAATACGGAAATAATATTACACTTTTCCATGAACAAAGTTCTAAATCATGTTGTGATTCCACTCTTGATTACATTTTCTTGCTGTACTGTTTTTCATGAATCGATGAATCGATGAATTTTTGCAAGTTGCATTGCAATACGGAAATAATATTACACTTTTCCATCAACAAAGTTCTAAATCATGTTGTGATTCACTCACTCTGGATTAATTTTTGCAAGTTTAATTGCAATACGGAAATAATATTACACTTTTCCATGAACAAAGTTCTAAATCATGTTGTGATTCCACTCTTTATTACATTTTCTTGCTGTACTGTTTCATTCATGAATCGATGAATCGATGAATTTTTGCAAGTTGCATTGCAATACGGAGATAATATTACACTTTTCCATCAACAAAGTACTAAATCATGTTGTGATTCCACTCTTGATTACATTTTCTTGCTGTACTGTTTCATTCATGAATCGATGAATCGATGAATTTTTGCAAGTTTAATTGCAATACGGAAATAATATTACACTTTTCCATCAACAAAGTTCTAAATCATGTTGTGATTCACTCACTCTGGATTAATTTTTGCAAGTTTAATTGCAATACGGAAATAATATTACACTTTTCCATGAACAAAGTTCTAAATCATGTTGTGATTCCACTCTTGATTACATTTTCTTGCTGTACTGTTTCATGAATCGATGAATCGATGAATTTTTGCAAGTTGCATTGCAATACGGAGATAATATTACACTTTTCCATCAACAAAGTTCTAAATCATGTTGTGATTCACTCACTCTGGATTAATTTTTGCAAGTTTAATTGCAATACGGAAATAATATTACACTTTTCCATGAACAAAGTTCTAAATCATGTTGTGATTCCACTCTTTATTACATTTTCTTGCTGTACTGTTTCATTCATGAATCGATGAATCGATGAATTTTTGCAAGTTGCATTGCAATACGGAAATAATATTACACTTTTCCATCAACAAAGTTCTAAATCATGTTGTGATTCCACTCTTGATTACATTTTCTTGCTGTACTGTTTCATTCATGAATCGATGAATCGATGAATTTTTGCAAGTTGCATTGCAATACGGAAATAATATTACACTTTTCCATCAACAAAGTTCTAAATCATGTTGTGATTCACTCACTCTGGATTAATTTTTGCAAGTTTAATTGCAATACGGAAATAATATTACACTTTTCCATGAACAAAGTTCTAAATCATGTTGTGATTCCACTCTTTATTACATTTTCTTGCTGTACTGTTTCATTCATGAATCGATGAATCGATGAATTTTTGCAAGTTGCATTGCAATACGGAGATAATATTACACTTTTCCATCAACAAAGTTCTAAATCATGTTGTGATTCCACTCTTGATTACATTTTCTTGCTGTACTGTTTCATTCATGAATCGATGAATCGATGAATTTTTGCAAGTTTATTGCAATACGGAAATAATATTACACTTTTCCATCAACAAAGTTCTAAATCATGTTGTGATTCACTCACTCTGGATTAATTTTTGCAAGTTTAATTGCAATACGGAAATAATATTACACTTTTCCATGAGCAAAGTTCTAAATCATGTTGTGATTCCACTCTTGATTACATTTTCTTGCTGTACTGTTTCATGAATCGATGAATCGATTAATTTTTGCAAGTTGCATTGCAATACGGAGATAATATTACACTTTTCCATGAACAAAGTTCTAAATCATGTTGTGATTCACTCACTCTGGATTAATTTTTGCAAGTTTAATTGCAATACGGAAATAATATTACACTTTTCCATGAACAAAGTTCTAAATCATGTTGTGATTCCACTCTTTATTACATTTTCTTGCTGTACTGTTTCATTCATGAATCGATGAATCGATGAATTTTTGCAAGTTGCATTGCAATACGGAAATAATATTACACTTTTCCATCAACAAAGTTCTAAATCATGTTGTGATTCACTCACTCTGGATTAATTTTTGCAAGTTTAATTGCAATACGGAAATAATATTACACTTTTCCATGAGCAAAGTTCTAAATCATGTTGTGATTCCACTCTTGATTACATTTTCTTGCTGTACTGTTTCATGAATCGATGAATCGATGAATTTTTGCAAGTTGCATTGCAATACGGAGATAATATTACACTTTTCCATCAACAAAGTTCTAAATCATGTTGTGATTCACTCACTCTGGATTAATTTTTGCAAGTTTAATTGCAATACGGAAATAATATTACACTTTTCCATGAGCAAAGTTCTAAATCATGTTGTGATTCCACTCTTGATTACATTTTCTTGCTGTACTGTTTCATGAATCGATGAATCGATGAATTTTTGCAAGTTGCATTGCAATACGGAGATAATATTACACTTTTCCATGAACAAAGTTCTAAATCATGTTGTGATTCACTCACTCTGGATTAATTTTTGCAAGTTTAATTGCAATACGGAAATAATATTACACTTTTCCATGAACAAAGTTCTAAATCATGTTGTGATTCCACTCTTTATTACATTTTCTTGCTGTACTGTTTCATTCATGAATCGATGAATCGATGAATTTTTGCAAGTTGCATTGCAATACGGAAATAATATTACACTTTTCCATCAACAAAGTTCTAAATCATGTTGTGATTCACTCACTCTGGATTAATTTTTGCAAGTTTAATTGCAATACGGAAATAATATTACACTTTTCCATGAGCAAAGTTCTAAATCATGTTGTGATTCCACTCTTGATTACATTTTCTTGCTGTACTGTTTCATGAATCGATGAATCGATGAATTTTTGCAAGTTGCATTGCAATACGGAGATAATATTACACTTTTCCATGAACAAAGTTCTAAATCATGTTGTGATTCACTCACTCTGGATTAATTTTTGCAAGTTTAATTGCAATACGGAAATAATATTACACTTTTCCATGAACAAAGTTCTAAATCATGTTGTGATTCCACTCTTTATTACATTTTCTTGCTGTACTGTTTCATTCATGAATCGATGAATCGATGAATTTTTGCAAGTTGCATTGCAATACGGAAATAATATTACACTTTTCCATCAACAAAGTTCTAAATCATGTTGTGATTCACTCACTCTGGATTAATTTTTGCAAGTTTAATTGCAATACGGAAATAATATTACACTTTTCCATGAACAAAGTTCTAAATCATGTTGTGATTCCACTCTTTATTACATTTTCTTGCTGTACTGTTTCATTCATGAATCGATGAATCGATGAATTTTTGCAAGTTGCATTGCAATACGGAGATAATATTACACTTTTCCATCAACAAAGTTCTAAATCATGTTGTGATTCCACTCTTGATTACATTTTCTTGCTGTACTGTTTCATTCATGAATCGATGAATCGATGAATTTTTGCAAGTTTAATTGCAATACGGAAATAATATTACACTTTTCCATCAACAAAGTTCTAAATCATGTTGTGATTCACTCACTCTGGATTAATTTTTGCAAGTTTAATTGCAATACGGAAATAATATTACACTTTTCCATGAGCAAAGTTCTAAATCATGTTGTGATTCCACTCTTGATTACATTTTCTTGCTGTACTGTTTCATGAATCGATGAATCGATGAATTTTTGCAAGTTGCATTGCAATACGGAGATAATATTACACTTTTCCATGAACAAAGTTCTAAATCATGTTGTGATTCACTCACTCTGGATTAA
The DNA here is from genome assembly GCF_013265735.2 of Oncorhynchus mykiss. Taxonomy (NCBI): domain Eukaryota; kingdom Metazoa; phylum Chordata; class Actinopteri; order Salmoniformes; family Salmonidae; genus Oncorhynchus; species Oncorhynchus mykiss. Next base: position 38,699 of record NW_023494060.1, on the reverse strand, counting down.
TTTTTGCAAGTTTAATTGCAATACGGAAATAATATTACACTTTTCCATGAACAAAGTTCTAAATCATGTTGTGATTCCACTCTTTATTACATTTTCTTGCTGTACTGTTTCATTCATGAATCGATGAATCGATGAATTTTTGCAAGTTGCATTGCAATACGGAAATAATATTACACTTTTCCATCAACAAAGTTCTAAATCATGTTGTGATTCACTCACTCTGGATTAATTTTTGCAAGTTTAATTGCAATACGGAAATAATATTACACTTTTCCATGAGCAAAGTTCTAAATCATGTTGTGATTCCACTCTTGATTACATTTTCTTGCTGTACTGTTTCATGAATCGATGAATCGATGAATTTTTGCAAGTTGCATTGCAATACGGAGATAATATTACACTTTTCCATGAACAAAGTTCTAAATCATGTTGTGATTCACTCACTCTGGATTAATTTTTGCAAGTTTAATTGCAATACGGAAATAATATTACACTTTTCCATGAACAAAGTTCTAAATCATGTTGTGATTCACTCACTCTGGATTAATTTTTGCAAGTTTAATTGCAATACGGAAATAATATTACACTTTTCCATGAGCAAAGTTCTAAATCATGTTGTGATTCCACTCTTGATTACATTTTCTTGCTGTACTGTTTCATGAATCGATGAATCGATTAATTTTTGCAAGTTGCATTGCAATACGGAGATAATATTACACTTTTCCATGAACAAAGTTCTAAATCATGTTGTGATTCACTCACTCTGGATTAATTTTTGCAAGTTTAATTGCAATACGGAAATAATATTACACTTTTCCATGAACAAAGTTCTAAATCATGTTGTGATTCCACTCTTTATTACATTTTCTTGCTGTACTGTTTCATTCATGAATCGATGAATCGATGAATTTTTGCAAGTTGCATTGCAATACGGAAATAATATTACACTTTTCCATCAACAAAGTTCTAAATCATGTTGTGATTCACTCACTCTGGATTAATTTTTGCAAGTTTAATTGCAATACGGAAATAATATTACACTTTTCCATGAGCAAAGTTCTAAATCATGTTGTGATTCCACTCTTGATTACATTTTCTTGCTGTACTGTTTCATGAATCGATGAATCGATGAATTTTTGCAAGTTGCATTGCAATACGGAGATAATATTACACTTTTCCATGAACAAAGTTCTAAATCATGTTGTGATTCACTCACTCTGGATTAATTTTTGCAAGTTTAATTGCAATACGGAAATAATATTACACTTTTCCATGAACAAAGTTCTAAATCATGTTGTGATTCCACTCTTTATTACATTTTCTTGCTGTACTGTTTCATTCATGAATCGATGAATCGATGAATTTTTGCAAGTTGCATTGCAATACGGAGATAATATTACACTTTTCCATCAACAAAGTACTAAATCATGTTGTGATTCCACTCTTGATTACATTTTCTTGCTGTACTGTTTCATTCATGAATCGATGAATCGATGAATTTTTGCAAGTTGCATTGCAATACGGAAATAATATTACACTTTTCCATCAACAAAGTTCTAAATCATGTTGTGATTCACTCACTCTGGATTAATTTTTGCAAGTTTAATTGCAATACGGAAATAATATTACACTTTTCCATGAACAAAGTTCTAAATCATGTTGTGATTCCACTCTTGATTACATTTTCTTGCTGTACTGTTTCATGAATCGATGAATCGATGAATTTTTGCAAGTTGCATTGCAATACGGAGATAATATTACACTTTTCCATCAACAAAGTTCTAAATCATGTTGTGATTCACTCACTCTGGATTAATTTTTGCAAGTTTAATTGCAATACGGAAATAATATTACACTTTTCCATGAACAAAGTTCTAAATCATGTTGTGATTCCACTCTTTATTACATTTTCTTGCTGTACTGTTTCATGAATCGATGAATCGATGAATTTTTGCAAGTTGCATTGCAATACGGAGATAATATTACACTTTTCCATCAACAAAGTTCTAAATCATGTTGTGATTCCACTCTTGATTACATTTTCTTGCTGTACTGTTTCATTCATGAATCGATGAATCGATGAATTTTTGCAAGTTGCATTGCAATACGGAAATAATATTACACTTTTCCATCAACAAAGTTCTAAATCATGTTGTGATTCACTCACTCTGGATTAATTTTTGCAAGTTTAATTGCAATACGGAAATAATATTACACTTTTCCATGAGCAAAGTTCTAAATCATGTTGTGATTCCACTCTTGATTACATTTTCTTGCTGTACTGTTTCATGAATCGATGAATCGATGAATTTTTGCAAGTTGCATTGCAATACGGAGATAATATTACACTTTTCCATCAACAAAGTTCTAAATCATGTTGTGATTCCACTCTTGATTACATTTTCTTGCTGTACTGTTTCATTCATGAATCGATGAATCGATGAATTTTTGCAAGTTTAATTGCAATACGGAAATAATATTACACTTTTCCATGAACAAAGTTCTAAATCATGTTGTGATTCCACTCTTGATTACATTTTCTTGCTGTACTGTTTCATGAATCGATGAATCGATGAATTTTTGCAAGTTGCATTGCAATACGGAGATAATATTACACTTTTCCATGAACAAAGTTCTAAATCATGTTGTGATTCACTCACTCTGGATTAATTTTTGCAAGTTTAATTGCAATACGGAAATAATATTACACTTTTCCATGAACAAAGTTCTAAATCATGTTGTGATTCCACTCTTTATTACATTTTCTTGCTGTACTGTTTCATTCATGAATCGATGAATCGATGAATTTTTGCAAGTTGCATTGCAATACGGAAATAATATTACACTTTTCCATCAACAAAGTTCTAAATCATGTTGTGATTCACTCACTCTGGATTAATTTTTGCAAGTTTAATTGCAATACGGAAATAATATTACACTTTTCCATGAACAAAGTTCTAAATCATGTTGTGATTCCACTCTTTATTACATTTTCTTGCTGTACTGTTTCATTCATGAATCGATGAATCGATGAATTTTTGCAAGTTGCATTGCAATACGGAGATAATATTACACTTTTCCATCAACAAAGTTCTAAATCATGTTGTGATTCCACTCTTGATTACATTTTCTTGCTGTACTGTTTCATTCATGAATCGATGAATTTTGAATTTTTGCAATACGGAAATAATATTACACTTTTCCATCAACAAAGTTCTAAATCATGTTGTGATTCACTCACTCTGGATTAATTTTTGCAAGTTTAATTGCAATACGGAAATAATATTACACTTTTCCATGAGCAAAGTTCTAAATCATGTTGTGATTCCACTCTTGATTACATTTTCTTGCTGTACTGTTTCATGAATCGATGAATCGATTAATTTTTGCAAGTTGCATTGCAATACGGAGATAATATTACACTTTTCCATGAACAAAGTTCTAAATCATGTTGTGATTCACTCACTCTGGATTAATTTTTGCAAGTTTAATTGCAATACGGAAATAATATTACACTTTTCCATGAACAAAGTTCTAAATCATGTTGTGATTCCACTCTTTATTACATTTTCTTGCTGTACTGTTTCATTCATGAATCGATGAATCGATGAATTTTTGCAAGTTGCATTGCAATACGGAAATAATATTACACTTTTCCATCAACAAAGTTCTAAATCATGTTGTGATTCACTCACTCTGGATTAATTTTTGCAAGTTTAATTGCAATACGGAAATAATATTACACTTTTCCATGAGCAAAGTTCTAAATCATGTTGTGATTCCACTCTTGATTACATTTTCTTGCTGTACTGTTTCATGAATCGATGAATCGATGAATTTTTGCAAGTTGCATTGCCATACGGAGATAATATTACACTTTTCCATGAACAAAGTTCTAAATCATGTTGTGATTCACTCACTCTGGATTAATTTTTGCAAGTTTAATTGCAATACGGAAATAATATTACACTTTTCCATGAACAAAGTTCTAAATCATGTTGTGATTCCACTCTTTATTACATTTTCTTGCTGTACTGTTTCATTCATGAATCGATGAATCGATGAATTTTTGCAAGTTGCATTGCAATACGGAGATAATATTACACTTTTCCATCAACAAAGTACTAAATCATGTTGTGATTCCACTCTTGATTACATTTTCTTGCTGTACTGTTTCATTCATGAATCGATGAATCGATGAATTTTTGCAAGTTTAATTGCAATACGGAAATAATATTACACTTTTCCATCAACAAAGTTCTAAATCATGTTGTGATTCACTCACTCTGGATGAATTTTTGCAAGTTTAATTGCAATACGGAAATAATATTACACTTTTCCATGAACAAAGTTCTAAATCATGTTGTGATTCCACTCTTGATTACATTTTCTTGCTGTACTGTTTCATGAATCGATGAATCGATGAATTTTTGCAAGTTGCATTGCAATACGGAGATAATATTACACTTTTCCATCAACAAAGTTCTAAATCATGTTGTGATTCACTCACTCTGGATTAATTTTTGCAAGTTTAATTGCAATACGGAAATAATATTACACTTTTCCATGAACAAAGTTCTAAATCATGTTGTGATTCCACTCTTTATTACATTTTCTTGCTGTACTGTTTCATGAATCGATGAATCGATGAATTTTTGCAAGTTGCATTGCAATACGGAGATAATATTACACTTTTCCATCAACAAAGTACTAAATCATGTTGTGATTCCACTCTTGATTACATTTTCTTGCTGTACTGTTTCATTCATGAATCGATGAATCGATGAATTTTTGCAAGTTGCATTGCAATACGGAAATAATATTACACTTTTCCATCAACAAAGTTCTAAATCATGTTGTGATTCACTCACTCTGGATTAATTTTTGCAAGTTTAATTGCAATACGGAAATAATATTACACTTTTCCATGAGCAAAGTTCTAAATCATGTTGTGATTCCACTCTTGATTACATTTTCTTGCTGTACTGTTTCATGAATCGATGAATCGATGAATTTTTGCAAGTTGCATTGCAATACGGAGATAATATTACACTTTTCCATCAACAAAGTTCTAAATCATGTTGTGATTCCACTCTTGGTTACATTTTCTTGCTGTACTGTTTCATTCATGAATCGATGAATCGATGAATTTTTGCAAGTTTAATTGCAATACGGAAATAATATTACACTTTTCCATGAACAAAGTTCTAAATCATGTTGTGATTCCACTCTTGATTACATTTTCTTGCTGTACTGTTTCATGAATCGATGAATCGATGAATTTTTGCAAGTTGCATTGCAATACGGAGATAATATTACACTTTTCCATCAACAAAGTTCTAAATCATGTTGTGATTCCACTCTTGATTACATTTTCTTGCTGTACTGTTTCATTCATGAATCGATGAATCAATGAATTTTTGCAATACGGAAATAATATTACACTTTTCCATCAACAAAGTTCTAAATCATGTTGTGATTCACTCACTCTGGATTAATTTTTGCAAGTTTAATTGCAATACGGAAATAATATTACACTTTTCCATGAGCAAAGTTCTAAATCATGTTGTGATTCCACTCTTGATTACATTTTCTTGCTGTACTGTTTCATGAATCGATGAATCGATTAATTTTTGCAAGTTGCATTGCAATACGGAGATAATATTACACTTTTCCATCAACAAAGTTCTAAATCATGTTGTGATTCACTCACTCTGGATTAATTTTTGCAAGTTTAATTGCAATACGGAAATAATATTACACTTTTCCATGAACAAAGTTCTAAATCATGTTGTGATTCCACTCTTTATTACATTTTCTTGCTGTACTGTTTCATTCATGAATCGATGAATCGATGAATTTTTGCAAGTTGCATTGCAATACGGAAATAATATTACACTTTTCCATCAACAAAGTTCTAAATCATGTTGTGATTCACTCACTCTGGATTAATTTTTGCAAGTTTAATTGCAATACGGAAATAATATTACACTTTTCCATGAACAAAGTTCTAAATCATGTTGTGATTCCACTCTTGATTACATTTTCTTGCTGTACTGTTTCATGAATCGATGAATCGATGAATTTTTGCAAGTTGCATTGCAATACGGAGATAATATTACACTTTTCCATCAACAAAGTTCTAAATCATGTTGTGATTCACTCACTCTGGATTAATTTTTGCAAGTTTAATTGCAATACGGAAATAATATTACACTTTTCCATGAACAAAGTTCTAAATCATGTTGTGATTCACTCACTCTGGATTAATTTTTGCAAGTTTAATTGCAATACGGAAATAATATTACACTTTTCCATGAGCAAAGTTCTAAATCATGTTGTGATTCCACTCTTGATTACATTTTCTTGCTGTACTGTTTCATGAATCGATGAATCGATAATTTTTGCAAGTTGCATTGCAATACGGAGATAATATTACACTTTTCCATGAACAAAGTTCTAAATCATGTTGTGATTCACTCACTCTGGATTAATTTTTGCAAGTTTAATTGCAATACGGAAATAATATTACACTTTTCCATGAACAAAGTTCTAAATCATGTTGTGATTCCACTCTTTATTACATTTTCTTGCTGTACTGTTTCATTCATGAATCGATGAATCGATGAATTTTTGCAAGTTGCATTGCAATACGGAAATAATATTACACTTTTCCATCAACAAAGTTCTAAATCATGTTGTGATTCACTCACTCTGGATTAATTTTTGCAAGTTTAATTGCAATACGGAAATAATATTACACTTTTCCATGAGCAAAGTTCTAAATCATGTTGTGATTCCACTCTTGATTACATTTTCTTGCTGTACTGTTTCATGAATCGATGAATCGATGAATTTTTGCAAGTTGCATTGCAATACGGAGATAATATTACACTTTTCCATGAACAAAGTTCTAAATCATGTTGTGATTCACTCACTCTGGATTAATTTTTGCAAGTTTAATTGCAATACGGAAATAATATTACACTTTTCCATGAACAAAGTTCTAAATCATGTTGTGATTCCACTCTTTATTACATTTTCTTGCTGTACTGTTTCATTCATGAATCGATGAATCGATGAATTTTTGCAAGTTGCATTGCAATACGGAGATAATATTACACTTTTCCATCAACAAAGTACTAAATCATGTTGTGATTCCACTCTTGATTACATTTTCTTGCTGTACTGTTTCATTCATGAATCGATGAATCGATGAATTTTTGCAAGTTTAATTGCAATACGGAAATAATATTACACTTTTCCATCAACAAAGTTCTAAATCATGTTGTGATTCACTCACTCTGGATGAATTTTTGCAAGTTTAATTGCAATACGGAAATAATATTACACTTTTCCATGAACAAAGTTCTAAATCATGTTGTGATTCCACTCTTGATTACATTTTCTTGCTGTACTGTTTCATGAATCGATGAATCGATGAATTTTTGCAAGTTGCATTGCAATACGGAGATAATATTACACTTTTCCATCAACAAAGTTCTAAATCATGTTGTGATTCACTCACTCTGGATTAATTTTTGCAAGTTTAATTGCAATACGGAAATAATATTACACTTTTCCATGAACAAAGTTCTAAATCATGTTGTGATTCCACTCTTTATTACATTTTCTTGCTGTACTGTTTCATGAATCGATGAATCGATGAATTTTTGCAAGTTGCATTGCAATACGGAGATAATATTACACTTTTCCATCAACAAAGTACTAAATCATGTTGTGATTCCACTCTTGGTTACATTTTCTTGCTGTACTGTTTCATTCATGAATCGATGAATCGATGAATTTTTGCAAGTTGCATTGCAATACGGAAATAATATTACACTTTTCCATCAACAAAGTTCTAAATCATGTTGTGATTCACTCACTCTGGATTAATTTTTGCAAGTTTAATTGCAATACGGAAATAATATTACACTTTTCCATGAGCAAAGTTCTAAATCATGTTGTGATTCCACTCTTGATTACATTTTCTTGCTGTACTGTTTCATGAATCGATGAATCGATGAATTTTTGCAAGTTGCATTGCAATACGGAGATAATATTACACTTTTCCATCAACAAAGTTCTAAATCATGTTGTGATTCCACTCTTGATTACATTTTCTTGCTGTACTGTTTCATGAATCGATGAATCGATGAATTTTTGCAAGTTGCATTGCAATACGGAGATAATATTACACTTTTCCATCAACAAAGTTCTAAATCATGTTGTGATTCACTCACTCTGGATTAATTTTTGCAAGTTTAATTGCAATACGGAAATAATATTACACTTTTCCATGAACAAAGTTCTAAATCATGTTGTGATTCCACTCTTGATTACATTTTCTTGCTGTACTGTTTCATTCATGAATCGATGAATCGATGAATTTTTGCAAGTTGCATTGCAATACGGAAATAATATTACACTTTTCCATCAACAAAGTTCTAAATCATGTTGTGATTCACTCACTCTGGATTAATTTTTGCAAGTTTAATTGCAATACGGAAATAATATTACACTTTTCCATGAACAAAGTTCTAAATCATGTTGTGATTCCACTCTTTATTACATTTTCTTGCTGTACTGTTTCATTCATGAATCGATGAATCGATGAATTTTTGCAAGTTGCATTGCAATACGGAGATAATATTACACTTTTCCATCAACAAAGTACTAAATCATGTTGTGATTCCACTCTTGATTACATTTTCTTGCTGTACTGTTTCATTCATGAATCGATGAATCGATGAATTTTTGCAAGTTGCATTGCAATACGGAAATAATATTACACTTTTCCATCAACAAAGTTCTAAATCATGTTGTGATTCACTCACTCTGGATTAATTTTTGCAAGTTTAATTGCAATACGGAAATAATATTACACTTTTCCATGAGCAAAGTTCTAAATCATGTTGTGATTCCACTCTTGATTACATTTTCTTGCTGTACTGTTTCATGAATCGATGAATCGATGAATTTTTGCAAGTTGCATTGCAATACGGAGATAATATTACACTTTTCCATGAACAAAGTTCTAAATCATGTTGTGATTCACTCACTCTGGATTAATTTTTGCAAGTTTAATTGCAATACGGAAATAATATTACACTTTTCCATGAACAAAGTTCTAAATCATGTTGTGATTCCACTCTTTATTACATTTTCTTGCTGTACTGTTTCATTCATGAATCGATGAATCGATGAATTTTTGCAAGTTGCATTGCAATACGGAAATAATATTACACTTTTCCATCAACAAAGTTCTAAATCATGTTGTGATTCACTCACTCTGGATTAATTTTTGCAAGTTTAATTGCAATACGGAAATAATATTACACTTTTCCATGAACAAAGTTCTAAATCATGTTGTGATTCCACTCTTGATTACATTTTCTTGCTGTACTGTTTCATGAATCGATGAATCGATGAATTTTTGCAAGTTGCATTGCAATACGGAGATAATATTACACTTTTCCATGAACAAAGTTCTAAATCATGTTGTGATTCACTCACTCTGGATTAATTTTTGCAAGTTTAATTGCAATACGGAAATAATATTACACTTTTCCATGAACAAAGTTCTAAATCATGTTGTGATTCACTCACTCTGGATTAATTTTTGCAAGTTTAATTGCAATACGGAAATAATATTACACTTTTCCATGAGCAAAGTTCTAAATCATGTTGTGATTCCACTCTTGATTACATTTTCTTGCTGTACTGTTTCATGAATCGATGAATCGATTAATTTTTGCAAGTTGCATTGCAATACGGAGATAATATTACACTTTTCCATGAACAAAGTTCTAAATCATGTTGTGATTCACTCACTCTGGATTAATTTTTGCAAGTTTAATTGCAATACGGAAATAATATTACACTTTTCCATGAACAAAGTTCTAAATCATGTTGTGATTCCACTCTTTATTACATTTTCTTGCTGTACTGTTTCATTCATGAATCGATGAATCGATGAATTTTTGCAAGTTGCATTGCAATACGGAAATAATATTACACTTTTCCATCAACAAAGTTCTAAATCATGTTGTGATTCACTCACTCTGGATTAATTTTTGCAAGTTTAATTGCAATACGGAAATAATATTACACTTTTCCATGAGCAAAGTTCTAAATCATGTTGTGATTCCACTCTTGATTACATTTTCTTGCTGTACTGTTTCATGAATCGATGAATCGATGAATTTTTGCAAGTTGCATTGCAATACGGAGATAATATTACACTTTTCCATGAACAAAGTTCTAAATCATGTTGTGATTCACTCACTCTGGATTAATTTTTGCAAGTTTAATTGCAATACGGAAATAATATTACACTTTTCCATGAACAAAGTTCTAAATCATGTTGTGATTCCACTCTTTATTACATTTTCTTGCTGTACTGTTTCATTCATGAATCGATGAATCGATGAATTTTTGCAAGTTGCATTGCAATACGGAGATAATATTACACTTTTCCATCAACAAAGTTCTAAATCATGTTGTGATTCCACTCTTGATTACATTTTCTTGCTGTACTGTTTCATTCATGAATCGATGAATCGATGAATTTTTGCAAGTTGCATTGCAATACGGAAATAATATTACACTTTTCCATCAACAAAGTTCTAAATCATGTTGTGATTCACTCACTCTGGATGAATTTTTGCAAGTTTAATTGCAATACGGAAATAATATTACACTTTTCCATGAACAAAGTTCTAAATCATGTTGTGATTCACTCACTCTGGATTAATTTTTGCAAGTTTAATTGCAATACGGAAATAATATTACACTTTTCCATGAGCAAAGTTCTAAATCATGTTGTGATTCCACTCTTGATTACATTTTCTTGCTGTACTGTTTCATGAATCGATGAATCGATTAATTTTTGCAAGTTGCATTGCAATACGGAGATAATATTACACTTTTCCATGAACAAAGTTCTAAATCATGTTGTGATTCACTCACTCTGGATTAATTTTTGCAAGTTTAATTGCAATACGGAAATAATATTACACTTTTCCATGAACAAAGTTCTAAATCATGTTGTGATTCCACTCTTTATTACATTTTCTTGCTGTACTGTTTCATTCATGAATCGATGAATCGATGAATTTTTGCAAGTTGCATTGCAATACGGAAATAATATTACACTTTTCCATCAACAAAGTTCTAAATCATGTTGTGATTCACTCACTCTGGATTAATTTTTGCAAGTTTAATTGCAATACGGAAATAATATTACACTTTTCCATGAGCAAAGTTCTAAATCATGTTGTGATTCCACTCTTGATTACATTTTCTTGCTGTACTGTTTCATGAATCGATGAATCGATGAATTTTTGCAAGTTGCATTGCAATACGGAGATAATATTACACTTTTCCATGAACAAAGTTCTAAATCATGTTGTGATTCACTCACTCTGGATTAATTTTTGCAAGTTTAATTGCAATACGGAAATAATATTACACTTTTCCATGAACAAAGTTCTAAATCATGTTGTGATTCCACTCTTTATTACATTTTCTTGCTGTACTGTTTCATTCATGAATCGATGAATCGATGAATTTTTGCAAGTTGCATTGCAATACGGAGATAATATTACACTTTTCCATCAACAAAGTTCTAAATCATGTTGTGATTCCACTCTTGATTACATTTTCTTGCTGTACTGTTTCATTCATGAATCGATGAATCGATGAATTTTTGCAAGTTGCATTGCAATACGGAAATAATATTACACTTTTCCATCAACAAAGTTCTAAATCATGTTGTGATTCACTCACTCTGGATTAATTTTTGCAAGTTTAATTGCAATACGGAAATAATATTACACTTTTCCATGAACAAAGTTCTAAATCATGTTGTGATTCCACTCTTGATTACATTTTCTTGCTGTACTGTTTCATGAATCGATGAATCGATGAATTTTTGCAAGTTGCATTGCAATACGGAGATAATATTACACTTTTCCATCAACAAAGTTCTAAATCATGTTGTGATTCACTCACTCTGGATTAATTTTTGCAAGTTTAATTGCAATACGGAAATAATATTACACTTTTCCATGAACAAAGTTCTAAATCATGTTGTGATTCCACTCTTTATTACATTTTCTTGCTGTACTGTTTCATGAATCGATGAATCGATGAATTTTTGCAAGTTGCATTGCAATACGGAGATAATATTACACTTTTCCATCAACAAAGTACTAAATCATGTTGTGATTCCACTCTTGATTACATTTTCTTGCTGTACTGTTTCATTCATGAATCGATGAATCGATGAATTTTTGCAAGTTGCATTGCAATACGGAAATAATATTACACTTTTCCATCAACAAAGTTCTAAATCATGTTGTGATTCACTCACTCTGGATTAATTTTTGCAAGTTTAATTGCAATACGGAAATAATATTACACTTTTCCATGAGCAAAGTTCTAAATCATGTTGTGATTCCACTCTTGATTACATTTTCTTGCTGTACTGTTTCATGAATCGATGAATCGATGAATTTTTGCAAGTTGCATTGCAATACGGAGATAATATTACACTTTTCCATGAACAAAGTTCTAAATCATGTTGTGATTCACTCACTCTGGATTAATTTTTGCAAGTTTAATTGCAATACGGAAATAATATTACACTTTTCCATGAACAAAGTTCTAAATCATGTTGTGATTCCACTCTTTATTACATTTTCTTGCTGTACTGTTTCATGAATCGATGAATCGATGAATTTTTGCAAGTTGCATTGCAATACGGAGATAATATTACACTTTTCCATCAACAAAGTTCTAAATCATGTTGTGATTCCACTCTTGATTACATTTTCTTGCTGTACTGTTTCATGAATCGATGAATGATTAATTTTTGCAAGTTTAATTGCAATACGGAAATAATATTACACTTTTCCATGAACAAAGTTCTAAATCATGTTGTGATTCCACTCTTGATTACATTTTCTTGCTGTACTGTTTCATTCATGAATCGATGAATCGATGAATTTTTGCAAGTTGCATTGCAATACGGAAATAATATTACACTTTTCCATCAACAAAGTTCTAAATCATGTTGTGATTCACTCACTCTGGATTAATTTTTGCAAGTTTAATTGCAATACGGAAATAATATTACACTTTTCCATGAACAAAGTTCTAAATCATGTTGTGATTCCACTCTTGATTACATTTTCTTGCTGTACTGTTTCATGAATCGATGAATCGATGAATTTTTGCAAGTTGCATTGCAATACGGAGATAATATTACACTTTTCCATCAACAAAGTTCTAAATCATGTTGTGATTCACTCACTCTGGATTAATTTTTGCAAGTTTAATTGCAATACGGAAATAATATTACACTTTTCCATGAACAAAGTTCTAAATCATGTTGTGATTCCACTCTTTATTACATTTTCTTGCTGTACTGTTTCATTCATGAATCGATGAATCGATGAATTTTTGCAAGTTGCATTGCAATACGGAGATAATATTACACTTTTCCATCAACAAAGTACTAAATCATGTTGTGATTCCACTCTTGATTACATTTTCTTGCTGTACTGTTTCATTCATGAATCGATGAATCGATGAATTTTTGCAAGTTGCATTGCAATACGGAAATAATATTACACTTTTCCATCAACAAAGTTCTAAATCATGTTGTGATTCACTCACTCTGGATTAATTTTTGCAAGTTTAATTGCAATACGGAAATAATATTACACTTTTCCATGAGCAAAGTTCTAAATCATGTTGTGATTCCACTCTTGATTACATTTTCTTGCTGTACTGTTTCATGAATCGATGAATCGATTAATTTTTGCAAGTTGCATTGCAATACGGAGATAATATTACACTTTTCCATGAACAAAGTTCTAAATCATGTTGTGATTCACTCACTCTGGATTAATTTTTGCAAGTTTAATTGCAATACGGAAATAATATTACACTTTTCCATGAACAAAGTTCTAAATCATGTTGTGATTCCACTCTTTATTACATTTTCTTGCTGTACTGTTTCATTCATGAATCGATGAATCGATGAATTTTTGCAAGTTGCATTGCAATACGGAAATAATATTACACTTTTCCATCAACAAAGTTCTAAATCATGTTGTGATTCACTCACTCTGGATTAATTTTTGCAAGTTTAATTGCAATACGGAAATAATATTACACTTTTCCATGAGCAAAGTTCTAAATCATGTTGTGATTCCACTCTTGATTACATTTTCTTGCTGTACTGTTTCATGAATCGATGAATCGATGAATTTTTGCAAGTTGCATTGCAATACGGAGATAATATTACACTTTTCCATGAACAAAGTTCTAAATCATGTTGTGATTCACTCACTCTGGATTAATTTTTGCAAGTTTAATTGCAATACGGAAATAATATTACACTTTTCCATGAACAAAGTTCTAAATCATGTTGTGATTCCACTCTTTATTACATTTTCTTGCTGTACTGTTTCATTCATGAATCGATGAATCGATGAATTTTTGCAAGTTGCATTGCAATACGGAGATAATATTACACTTTTCCATCAACAAAGTTCTAAATCATGTTGTGATTCCACTCTTGATTACATTTTCTTGCTGTACTGTTTCATTCATGAATCGATGAATCGATGAATTTTTGCAAGTTTAATTGCAATACGGAAATAATATTACACTTTTCCATCAACAAAGTTCTAAATCATGTTGTGATTCACTCACTCTGGATGAATTTTTGCAAGTTTAATTGCAATACGGAAATAATATTACACTTTTCCATGAACAAAGTTCTAAATCATGTTGTGATTCCACTCTTGATTACATTTTCTTGCTGTACTGTTTCATGAATCGATGAATCGATGAATTTTTGCAAGTTGCATTGCAATACGGAGATAATATTACACTTTTCCATCAACAAAGTTCTAAATCATGTTGTGATTCACTCACTCTGGATTAATTTTTGCAAGTTTAATTGCAATACGGAAATAATATTACACTTTTCCATGAACAAAGTTCTAAATCATGTTGTGATTCCACTCTTTATTACATTTTCTTGCTGTACTGTTTCATGAATCGATGAATCGATGAATTTTTGCAAGTTGCATTGCAATACGGAGATAATATTACACTTTTCCATCAACAAAGTACTAAATCATGTTGTGATTCCACTCTTGATTACATTTTCTTGCTGTACTGTTTCATTCATGAATCGATGAATCGATGAATTTTTGCAAGTTGCATTGCAATACGGAAATAATATTACACTTTTCCATCAACAAAGTTCTAAATCATGTTGTGATTCACTCACTCTGGATTAATTTTTGCAAGTTTAATTGCAATACGGAAATAATATTACACTTTTCCATGAACAAAGTTCTAAATCATGTTGTGATTCCACTCTTGATTACATTTTCTTGCTGTACTGTTTCATTCATGAATCGATGAATCGATGAATTTTTGCAAGTTGCATTGCAATACGGAAATAATATTACACTTTTCCATCAACAAAGTTCTAAATCATGTTGTGATTCACTCACTCTGGATTAATTTTTGCAAGTTTAATTGCAATACGGAAATAATATTACACTTTTCCATGAGCAAAGTTCTAAATCATGTTGTGATTCCACTCTTGATTACATTTTCTTGCTGTACTGTTTCATGAATCGATGAATCGATGAATTTTTGCAAGTTGCATTGCAATACGGAGATAATATTACACTTTTCCATCAACAAAGTTCTAAATCATGTTGTGATTCACTCACTCTGGATTAATTTTTGCAAGTTTAATTGCAATACGGAAATAATATTACACTTTTCCATGAACAAAGTTCTAAATCATGTTGTGATTCCACTCTTTATTACATTTTCTTGCTGTACTGTTTCATTCATGAATCGATGAATCGATGAATTTTTGCAAGTTGCATTGCAATACGGAGATAATATTACACTTTTCCATCAACAAAGTTCTAAATCATGTTGTGATTCCACTCTTGATTACATTTTCTTGCTGTACTGTTTCATTCATGAATCGATGAATCGATGAATTTTTGCAAGTTTAATTGCAATACGGAAATAATATTACACTTTTCCATCAACAAAGTTCTAAATCATGTTGTGATTCACTCACTCTGGATTAATTTTTGCAAGTTTAATTGCAATACGGAAATAATATTACACTTTTCCATGAACAAAGTTCTAAATCATGTTGTGATTCCACTCTTGATTACATTTTCTTGCTGTACTGTTTCATGAATCGATGAATCGATGAATTTTTGCAAGTTGCATTGCAATACGGAGATAATATTACACTTTTCCATCAACAAAGTTCTAAATCATGTTGTGATTCACTCACTCTGGATTAATTTTTGCAAGTTTAATTGCAATACGGAAATAATATTACACTTTTCCATGAGCAAAGTTCTAAATCATGTTGTGATTCCACTCTTGATTACATTTTCTTGCTGTACTGTTTCATGAATCGATGAATCGATGAATTTTTGCAAGTTGCATTGCAATACGGAGATAATATTACACTTTTCCATGAACAAAGTTCTAAATCATGTTGTGATTCACTCACTCTGGATTAATTTTTGCAAGTTTAATTGCAATACGGAAATAATATTACACTTTTCCATGAACAAAGTTCTAAATCATGTTGTGATTCCACTCTTTATTACATTTTCTTGCTGTACTGTTTCATTCATGAATCGATGAATCGATGAATTTTTGCAAGTTGCATTGCAATACGGAAATAATATTACACTTTTCCATCAACAAAGTTCTAAATCATGTTGTGATTCACTCACTCTGGATTAATTTTTGCAAGTTTAATTGCAATACGGAAATAATATTACACTTTTCCATGAGCAAAGTTCTAAATCATGTTGTGATTCCACTCTTGATTACATTTTCTTGCTGTACTGTTTCATGAATCGATGAATCGATGAATTTTTGCAAGTTGCATTGCAATACGGAGATAATATTACACTTTTCCATGAACAAAGTTCTAAATCATGTTGTGATTCACTCACTCTGGATTAATTTTTGCAAGTTTAATTGCAATACGGAAATAATATTACACTTTTCCATGAACAAAGTTCTAAATCATGTTGTGATTCCACTCTTTATTACATTTTCTTGCTGTACTGTTTCATTCATGAATCGATGAATCGATGAATTTTTGCAAGTTGCATTGCAATACGGAGATAATATTACACTTTTCCATCAACAAAGTACTAAATCATGTTGTGATTCCACTCTTGATTACATTTTCTTGCTGTACTGTTTCATTCATGAATCGATGAATCGATGAATTTTTGCAAGTTTAATTGCAATACGGAAATAATATTACACTTTTCCATCAACAAAGTTCTAAATCATGTTGTGATTCACTCACTCTGGATGAATTTTTGCAAGTTTAATTGCAATACGGAAATAATATTACACTTTTCCATGAACAAAGTTCTAAATCATGTTGTGATTCCACTCTTGATTACATTTTCTTGCTGTACTGTTTCATGAATCGATGAATCGATGAATTTTTGCAAGTTGCATTGCAATACGGAGATAATATTACACTTTTCCATCAACAAAGTTCTAAATCATGTTGTGATTCACTCACTCTGGATTAATTTTTGCAAGTTTAATTGCAATACGGAAATAATATTACACTTTTCCATGAACAAAGTTCTAAATCATGTTGTGATTCCACTCTTTATTACATTTTCTTGCTGTACTGTTTCATGAATCGATGAATCGATGAATTTTTGCAAGTTGCATTGCAATACGGAGATAATATTACACTTTTCCATCAACAAAGTACTAAATCATGTTGTGATTCCACTCTTGATTACATTTTCTTGCTGTACTGTTTCATTCATGAATCGATGAATCGATGAATTTTTGCAAGTTGCATTGCAATACGGAAATAATATTACACTTTTCCATCAACAAAGTTCTAAATCATGTTGTGATTCACTCACTCTGGATTAATTTTTGCAAGTTTAATTGCAATACGGAAATAATATTACACTTTTCCATGAGCAAAGTTCTAAATCATGTTGTGATTCCACTCTTGATTACATTTTCTTGCTGTACTGTTTCATGAATCGATGAATCGATGAATTTTTGCAAGTTGCATTGCAATACGGAGATAATATTACACTTTTCCATGAACAAAGTTCTAAATCATGTTGTGATTCACTCACTCTGGATTAATTTTTGCAAGTTTAATTGCAATACGGAAATAATATTACACTTTTCCATGAACAAAGTTCTAAATCATGTTGTGATTCCACTCTTTATTACATTTTCTTGCTGTACTGTTTCATGAATCGATGAATCGATGAATTTTTGCAAGTTGCATTGCAATACGGAGATAATATTACACTTTTCCATCAACAAAGTTCTAAATCATGTTGTGATTCACTCACTCTGGATTAATTTTTGCAAGTTTAATTGCAATACGGAAATAATATTACACTTTTCCATGAGCAAAGTTCTAAATCATGTTGTGATTCCACTCTTGATTACATTTTCTTGCTGTACTGTTTCATGAATCGATGAATCGATGAATTTTTGCAAGTTGCATTGCAATACGGAGATAATATTACACTTTTCCATGAACAAAGTTCTAAATCATGTTGTGATTCACTCACTCTGGATTAATTTTTGCAAGTTTAATTGCAATACGGAAATAATATTACACTTTTCCATGAACAAAGTTCTAAATCATGTTGTGATTCCACTCTTTATTACATTTTCTTGCTGTACTGTTTCATTCATGAATCGATGAATCGATGAATTTTTGCAAGTTGCATTGCAATACGGAGATAATATTACACTTTTCCATCAACAAAGTACTAAATCATGTTGTGATTCCACTCTTGATTACATTTTCTTGCTGTACTGTTTCATTCATGAATCGATGAATCGATGAATTTTTGCAAGTTTAAT
Organism: Oncorhynchus mykiss; assembly: GCF_013265735.2. Taxonomy (NCBI): domain Eukaryota; kingdom Metazoa; phylum Chordata; class Actinopteri; order Salmoniformes; family Salmonidae; genus Oncorhynchus; species Oncorhynchus mykiss. Next base: position 19,736 of record NW_023494060.1, on the reverse strand, counting down.
TGCAATACGGAAATAATATTACACTTTTCCATCAACAAAGTTCTAAATCATGTTGTGATTCACTCACTCTGGATTAATTTTTGCAAGTTTAATTGCAATACGGAAATAATATTACACTTTTCCATGAACAAAGTTCTAAATCATGTTGTGATTCCACTCTTGATTACATTTTCTTGCTGTACTGTTTCATGAATCGATGAATCGATGAATTTTTGCAAGTTGCATTGCAATACGGAGATAATATTACACTTTTCCATCAACAAAGTTCTAAATCATGTTGTGATTCACTCACTCTGGATTAATTTTTGCAAGTTTAATTGCAATACGGAAATAATATTACACTTTTCCATGAACAAAGTTCTAAATCATGTTGTGATTCCACTCTTTATTACATTTTCTTGCTGTACTGTTTCATGAATCGATGAATCGATGAATTTTTGCAAGTTGCATTGCAATACGGAGATAATATTACACTTTTCCATCAACAAAGTACTAAATCATGTTGTGATTCCACTCTTGGTTACATTTTCTTGCTGTACTGTTTCATTCATGAATCGATGAATCGATGAATTTTTGCAAGTTGCATTGCAATACGGAAATAATATTACACTTTTCCATCAACAAAGTTCTAAATCATGTTGTGATTCACTCACTCTGGATTAATTTTTGCAAGTTTAATTGCAATACGGAAATAATATTACACTTTTCCATGAGCAAAGTTCTAAATCATGTTGTGATTCCACTCTTGATTACATTTTCTTGCTGTACTGTTTCATGAATCGATGAATCGATGAATTTTTGCAAGTTGCATTGCAATACGGAGATAATATTACACTTTTCCATGAACAAAGTTCTAAATCATGTTGTGATTCCACTCTTGATTACATTTTCTTGCTGTACTGTTTCATGAATCGATGAATCGATGAATTTTTGCAAGTTGCATTGCAATACGGAGATAATATTACACTTTTCCATCAACAAAGTTCTAAATCATGTTGTGATTCACTCACTCTGGATGAATTTTTGCAAGTTTAATTGCAATACGGAAATAATATTACACTTTTCCATGAACAAAGTTCTAAATCATGTTGTGATTCCACTCTTGATTACATTTTCTTGCTGTACTGTTTCATGAATCGATGAATCGATGAATTTTTGCAAGTTGCATTGCAATACGGAAATAATATTACACTTTTCCATCAACAAAGTTCTAAATCATGTTGTGATTCACTCACTCTGGATTAATTTTTGCAAGTTTAATTGCAATACGGAAATAATATTACACTTTTCCATGAACAAAGTTCTAAATCATGTTGTGATTCCACTCTTTATTACATTTTCTTGCTGTACTGTTTCATTCATGAATCGATGAATCGATGAATTTTTGCAAGTTGCATTGCAATACGGAGATAATATTACACTTTTCCATCAACAAAGTACTAAATCATGTTGTGATTCCACTCTTGATTACATTTTCTTGCTGTACTGTTTCATTCATGAATCGATGAATCGATGAATTTTTGCAAGTTTAATTGCAATACGGAAATAATATTACACTTTTCCATCAACAAAGTTCTAAATCATGTTGTGATTCACTCACTCTGGATGAATTTTTGCAAGTTTAATTGCAATACGGAAATAATATTACACTTTTCCATGAACAAAGTTCTAAATCATGTTGTGATTCCACTCTTGATTACATTTTCTTGCTGTACTGTTTCATGAATCGATGAATCGATGAATTTTTGCAAGTTGCATTGCAATACGGAGATAATATTACACTTTTCCATCAACAAAGTTCTAAATCATGTTGTGATTCACTCACTCTGGATTAATTTTTGCAAGTTTAATTGCAATACGGAAATAATATTACACTTTTCCATGAACAAAGTTCTAAATCATGTTGTGATTCCACTCTTTATTACATTTTCTTGCTGTACTGTTTCATGAATCGATGAATCGATGAATTTTTGCAAGTTGCATTGCAATACGGAGATAATATTACACTTTTCCATCAACAAAGTTCTAAATCATGTTGTGATTCCACTCTTGATTACATTTTCTTGCTGTACTGTTTCATTCATGAATCGATGAATCGATGAATTTTTGCAAGTTGCATTGCAATACGGAAATAATATTACACTTTTCCATCAACAAAGTTCTAAATCATGTTGTGATTCACTCACTCTGGATTAATTTTTGCAAGTTTAATTGCAATACGGAAATAATATTACACTTTTCCATGAGCAAAGTTCTAAATCATGTTGTGATTCCACTCTTGATTACATTTTCTTGCTGTACTGTTTCATGAATCGATGAATCGATGAATTTTTGCAAGTTGCATTGCAATACGGAGATAATATTACACTTTTCCATGAACAAAGTTCTAAATCATGTTGTGATTCCACTCTTGATTACATTTTCTTGCTGTACTGTTTCATGAATCGATGAATCGATGAATTTTTGCAAGTTGCATTGCAATACGGAGATAATATTACACTTTTCCATCAACAAAGTTCTAAATCATGTTGTGATTCACTCACTCTGGATGAATTTTTGCAAGTTTAATTGCAATACGGAAATAATATTACACTTTTCCATGAACAAAGTTCTAAATCATGTTGTGATTCCACTCTTGATTACATTTTCTTGCTGTACTGTTTCATGAATCGATGAATCGATGAATTTTTGCAAGTTGCATTGCAATACGGAAATAATATTACACTTTTCCATCAACAAAGTTCTAAATCATGTTGTGATTCACTCACTCTGGATTAATTTTTGCAAGTTTAATTGCAATACGGAAATAATATTACACTTTTCCATGAACAAAGTTCTAAATCATGTTGTGATTCCACTCTTTATTACATTTTCTTGCTGTACTGTTTCATTCATGAATCGATGAATCGATGAATTTTTGCAAGTTGCATTGCAATACGGAGATAATATTACACTTTTCCATCAACAAAGTTCTAAATCATGTTGTGATTCCACTCTTGATTACATTTTCTTGCTGTACTGTTTCATTCATGAATCGATGAATCGATGAATTTTTGCAAGTTGCATTGCAATACGGAAATAATATTACACTTTTCCATCAACAAAGTTCTAAATCATGTTGTGATTCACTCACTCTGGATTAATTTTTGCAAGTTTAATTGCAATACGGAAATAATATTACACTTTTCCATGAACAAAGTTCTAAATCATGTTGTGATTCCACTCTTGATTACATTTTCTTGCTGTACTGTTTCATGAATCGATGAATCGATGAATTTTTGCAAGTTGCATTGCAATACGGAGATAATATTACACTTTTCCATCAACAAAGTTCTAAATCATGTTGTGATTCACTCACTCTGGATTAATTTTTGCAAGTTTAATTGCAATACGGAAATAATATTACACTTTTCCATGAACAAAGTTCTAAATCATGTTGTGATTCCACTCTTTATTACATTTTCTTGCTGTACTGTTTCATGAATCGATGAATCGATGAATTTTTGCAAGTTGCATTGCAATACGGAGATAATATTACACTTTTCCATCAACAAAGTACTAAATCATGTTGTGATTCCACTCTTGATTACATTTTCTTGCTGTACTGTTTCATTCATGAATCGATGAATCGATGAATTTTTGCAAGTTGCATTGCAATACGGAAATAATATTACACTTTTCCATCAACAAAGTTCTAAATCATGTTGTGATTCACTCACTCTGGATGAATTTTTGCAAGTTTAATTGCAATACGGAAATAATATTACACTTTTCCATGAACAAAGTTCTAAATCATGTTGTGATTCCACTCTTGATTACATTTTCTTGCTGTACTGTTTCATGAATCGATGAATCGATGAATTTTTGCAAGTTGCATTGCAATACGGAAATAATATTACACTTTTCCATCAACAAAGTTCTAAATCATGTTGTGATTCACTCACTCTGGATTAATTTTTGCAAGTTTAATTGCAATACGGAAATAATATTACACTTTTCCATGAACAAAGTTCTAAATCATGTTGTGATTCCACTCTTTATTACATTTTCTTGCTGTACTGTTTCATTCATGAATCGATGAATCGATGAATTTTTGCAAGTTGCATTGCAATACGGAGATAATATTACACTTTTCCATCAACAAAGTACTAAATCATGTTGTGATTCCACTCTTGATTACATTTTCTTGCTGTACTGTTTCATTCATGAATCGATGAATCGATGAATTTTTGCAAGTTGCATTGCAATACGGAAATAATATTACACTTTTCCATCAACAAAGTTCTAAATCATGTTGTGATTCACTCACTCTGGATTAATTTTTGCAAGTTTAATTGCAATACGGAAATAATATTACACTTTTCCATGAACAAAGTTCTAAATCATGTTGTGATTCCACTCTTGATTACATTTTCTTGCTGTACTGTTTCATGAATCGATGAATCGATGAATTTTTGCAAGTTGCATTGCAATACGGAGATAATATTACACTTTTCCATGAACAAAGTTCTAAATCATGTTGTGATTCCACTCTTGATTACATTTTCTTGCTGTACTGTTTCATGAATCGATGAATCGATGAATTTTTGCAAGTTGCATTGCAATACGGAGATAATATTACACTTTTCCATCAACAAAGTTCTAAATCATGTTGTGATTCACTCACTCTGGATGAATTTTTGCAAGTTTAATTGCAATACGGAAATAATATTACACTTTTCCATGAACAAAGTTCTAAATCATGTTGTGATTCCACTCTTGATTACATTTTCTTGCTGTACTGTTTCATGAATCGATGAATCGATGAATTTTTGCAAGTTGCATTGCAATACGGAATAATATTACACTTTTCCATCAACAAAGTTCTAAATCATGTTGTGATTCACTCACTCTGGATTAATTTTTGCAAGTTTAATTGCAATACGGAAATAATATTACACTTTTCCATGAACAAAGTTCTAAATCATGTTGTGATTCCACTCTTTATTACATTTTCTTGCTGTACTGTTTCATTCATGAATCGATGAATCGATGAATTTTTGCAAGTTGCATTGCAATACGGAGATAATATTACACTTTTCCATCAACAAAGTACTAAATCATGTTGTGATTCCACTCTTGATTACATTTTCTTGCTGTACTGTTTCATTCATGAATCGATGAATCGATGAATTTTTGCAAGTTGCATTGCAATACGGAAATAATATTACACTTTTCCATCAACAAAGTTCTAAATCATGTTGTGATTCACTCACTCTGGATTAATTTTTGCAAGTTTAATTGCAATACGGAAATAATATTACACTTTTCCATGAACAAAGTTCTAAATCATGTTGTGATTCCACTCTTGATTACATTTTCTTGCTGTACTGTTTCATGAATCGATGAATCGATGAATTTTTGCAAGTTGCATTGCAATACGGAGATAATATTACACTTTTCCATCAACAAAGTTCTAAATCATGTTGTGATTCACTCACTCTGGATTAATTTTTGCAAGTTTAATTGCAATACGGAAATAATATTACACTTTTCCATGAACAAAGTTCTAAATCATGTTGTGATTCCACTCTTTATTACATTTTCTTGCTGTACTGTTTCATGAATCGATGAATCGATGAATTTTTGCAAGTTGCATTGCAATACGGAGATAATATTACACTTTTCCATCAACAAAGTACTAAATCATGTTGTGATTCCACTCTTGATTACATTTTCTTGCTGTACTGTTTCATTCATGAATCGATGAATCGATGAATTTTTGCAAGTTGCATTGCAATACGGAAATAATATTACACTTTTCCATCAACAAAGTTCTAAATCATGTTGTGATTCACTCACTCTGGATTAATTTTTGCAAGTTTAATTGCAATACGGAAATAATATTACACTTTTCCATGAACAAAGTTCTAAATCATGTTGTGATTCCACTCTTGATTACATTTTCTTGCTGTACTGTTTCATGAATCGATGAATCGATGAATTTTTGCAAGTTGCATTGCAATACGGAATAATATTACACTTTTCCATCAACAAAGTTCTAAATCATGTTGTGATTCACTCACTCTGGATTAATTTTTGCAAGTTTAATTGCAATACGGAAATAATATTACACTTTTCCATGAACAAAGTTCTAAATCATGTTGTGATTCCACTCTTTATTACATTTTCTTGCTGTACTGTTTCATTCATGAATCGATGAATCGATGAATTTTTGCAAGTTGCATTGCAATACGGAGATAATATTACACTTTTCCATCAACAAAGTTCTAAATCATGTTGTGATTCCACTCTTGATTACATTTTCTTGCTGTACTGTTTCATTCATGAATCGATGAATCGATGAATTTTTGCAAGTTGCATTGCAATACGGAAATAATATTACACTTTTCCATCAACAAAGTTCTAAATCATGTTGTGATTCACTCACTCTGGATTAATTTTTGCAAGTTTAATTGCAATACGGAAATAATATTACACTTTTCCATGAGCAAAGTTCTAAATCATGTTGTGATTCCACTCTTGATTACATTTTCTTGCTGTACTGTTTCATGAATCGATGAATCGATGAATTTTTGCAAGTTGCATTGCAATACGGAAATAATATTACACTTTTCCATCAACAAAGTTCTAAATCATGTTGTGATTCACTCACTCTGGATTAATTTTTGCAAGTTTAATTGCAATACGGAAATAATATTACACTTTTCCATGAACAAAGTTCTAAATCATGTTGTGATTCCACTCTTGATTACATTTTCTTGCTGTACTGTTTCATGAATCGATGAATCGATGAATTTTTGCAAGTTGCATTGCAATACGGAGATAATATTACACTTTTCCATCAACAAAGTTCTAAATCATGTTGTGATTCACTCACTCTGGATTAATTTTTGCAAGTTTAATTGCAATACGGAAATAATATTACACTTTTCCATCAACAAAGTTCTAAATCATGTTGTGATTCACTCACTCTGGATTAATTTTTGCAAGTTTAATTGCAATACGGAAATAATATTACACTTTTCCATGAACAAAGTTCTAAATCATGTTGTGATTCCACTCTTGATTACATTTTCTTGCTGTACTGTTTCATGAATCGATGAATCGATGAATTTTTGCAAGTTGCATTGCAATACGGAAATAATATTACACTTTTCCATCAACAAAGTTCTAAATCATGTTGTGATTCACTCACTCTGGATTAATTTTTGCAAGTTTAATTGCAATACGGAAATAATATTACACTTTTCCATGAGCAAAGTTCTAAATCATGTTGTGATTCCACTCTTGATTACATTTTCTTGCTGTACTGTTTCATGAATCGATGAATCGATGAATTTTTGCAAGTTGCATTGCAATACGGAGATAATATTACACTTTTCCATGAACAAAGTTCTAAATCATGTTGTGATTCACTCACTCTGGATTAATTTTTGCAAGTTTAATTGCAATACGGAAATAATATTACACTTTTCCATGAACAAAGTTCTAAATCATGTTGTGATTCCACTCTTTATTACATTTTCTTGCTGTACTGTTTCATTCATGAATCGATGAATCGATGAATTTTTGCAAGTTGCATTGCAATACGGAAATAATATTACACTTTTCCATCAACAAAGTTCTAAATCATGTTGTGATTCACTCACTCTGGATTAATTTTTGCAAGTTTAATTGCAATACGGAAATAATATTACACTTTTCCATGAGCAAAGTTCTAAATCATGTTGTGATTCCACTCTTGATTACATTTTCTTGCTGTACTGTTTCATGAATCGATGAATCGATGAATTTTTGCAAGTTGCATTGCAATACGGAGATAATATTACACTTTTCCATGAACAAAGTTCTAAATCATGTTGTGATTCACTCACTCTGGATTAATTTTTGCAAGTTTAATTGCAATACGGAAATAATATTACACTTTTCCATGAACAAAGTTCTAAATCATGTTGTGATTCCACTCTTTATTACATTTTCTTGCTGTACTGTTTCATTCATGAATCGATGAATCGATGAATTTTTGCAAGTTGCATTGCAATACGGAGATAATATTACACTTTTCCATCAACAAAGTACTAAATCATGTTGTGATTCCACTCTTGATTACATTTTCTTGCTGTACTGTTTCATTCATGAATCGATGAATCGATGAATTTTTGCAAGTTGCATTGCAATACGGAAATAATATTACACTTTTCCATCAACAAAGTTCTAAATCATGTTGTGATTCACTCACTCTGGATTAATTTTTGCAAGTTTAATTGCAATACGGAAATAATATTACACTTTTCCATGAACAAAGTTCTAAATCATGTTGTGATTCCACTCTTGATTACATTTTCTTGCTGTACTGTTTCATGAATCGATGAATCGATGAATTTTTGCAAGTTGCATTGCAATACGGAGATAATATTACACTTTTCCATCAACAAAGTTCTAAATCATGTTGTGATTCACTCACTCTGGATTAATTTTTGCAAGTTTAATTGCAATACGGAAATAATATTACACTTTTCCATGAACAAAGTTCTAAATCATGTTGTGATTCCACTCTTTATTACATTTTCTTGCTGTACTGTTTCATTCATGAATCGATGAATCGATGAATTTTTGCAAGTTGCATTGCAATACGGAGATAATATTACACTTTTCCATCAACAAAGTTCTAAATCATGTTGTGATTCCACTCTTGATTACATTTTCTTGCTGTACTGTTTCATTCATGAATCGATGAATCGATGAATTTTTGCAAGTTGCATTGCAATACGGAAATAATATTACACTTTTCCATCAACAAAGTTCTAAATCATGTTGTGATTCACTCACTCTGGATTAATTTTTGCAAGTTTAATTGCAATACGGAAATAATATTACACTTTTCCATGAGCAAAGTTCTAAATCATGTTGTGATTCCACTCTTGATTACATTTTCTTGCTGTACTGTTTCATGAATCGATGAATCGATGAATTTTTGCAAGTTGCATTGCAATACGGAGATAATATTACACTTTTCCATGAACAAAGTTCTAAATCATGTTGTGATTCACTCACTCTGGATTAATTTTTGCAAGTTTAATTGCAATACGGAAATAATATTACACTTTTCCATGAACAAAGTTCTAAATCATGTTGTGATTCCACTCTTTATTACATTTTCTTGCTGTACTGTTTCATTCATGAATCGATGAATCGATGAATTTTTGCAAGTTGCATTGCAATACGGAAATAATATTACACTTTTCCATCAACAAAGTTCTAAATCATGTTGTGATTCACTCACTCTGGATTAATTTTTGCAAGTTTAATTGCAATACGGAAATAATATTACACTTTTCCATGAGCAAAGTTCTAAATCATGTTGTGATTCCACTCTTGATTACATTTTCTTGCTGTACTGTTTCATGAATCGATGAATCGATGAATTTTTGCAAGTTGCATTGCAATACGGAGATAATATTACACTTTTCCATGAACAAAGTTCTAAATCATGTTGTGATTCACTCACTCTGGATTAATTTTTGCAAGTTTAATTGCAATACGGAAATAATATTACACTTTTCCATGAACAAAGTTCTAAATCATGTTGTGATTCCACTCTTTATTACATTTTCTTGCTGTACTGTTTCATTCATGAATCGATGAATCGATGAATTTTTGCAAGTTGCATTGCAATACGGAGATAATATTACACTTTTCCATCAACAAAGTACTAAATCATGTTGTGATTCCACTCTTGATTACATTTTCTTGCTGTACTGTTTCATTCATGAATCGATGAATCGATGAATTTTTGCAAGTTGCATTGCAATACGGAAATAATATTACACTTTTCCATCAACAAAGTTCTAAATCATGTTGTGATTCACTCACTCTGGATTAATTTTTGCAAGTTTAATTGCAATACGGAAATAATATTACACTTTTCCATGAACAAAGTTCTAAATCATGTTGTGATTCCACTCTTGATTACATTTTCTTGCTGTACTGTTTCATGAATCGATGAATCGATGAATTTTTGCAAGTTGCATTGCAATACGGAGATAATATTACACTTTTCCATCAACAAAGTTCTAAATCATGTTGTGATTCACTCACTCTGGATTAATTTTTGCAAGTTTAATTGCAATACGGAAATAATATTACACTTTTCCATGAACAAAGTTCTAAATCATGTTGTGATTCACTCACTCTGGATTAATTTTTGCAAGTTTAATTGCAATACGGAAATAATATTACACTTTTCCATGAACAAAGTTCTAAATCATGTTGTGATTCCACTCTTGATTACATTTTCTTGCTGTACTGTTTCATGAATCGATGAATCGATGAATTTTTGCAAGTTGCATTGCAATACGGAAATAATATTACACTTTTCCATCAACAAAGTTCTAAATCATGTTGTGATTCACTCACTCTGGATTAATTTTTGCAAGTTTAATTGCAATACGGAAATAATATTACACTTTTCCATGAGCAAAGTTCTAAATCATGTTGTGATTCCACTCTTGATTACATTTTCTTGCTGTACTGTTTCATGAATCGATGAATCGATTAATTTTTGCAAGTTGCATTGCAATACGGAGATAATATTACACTTTTCCATGAACAAAGTTCTAAATCATGTTGTGATTCACTCACTCTGGATTAATTTTTGCAAGTTTAATTGCAATACGGAAATAATATTACACTTTTCCATGAACAAAGTTCTAAATCATGTTGTGATTCCACTCTTTATTACATTTTCTTGCTGTACTGTTTCATTCATGAATCGATGAATCGATGAATTTTTGCAAGTTGCATTGCAATACGGAAATAATATTACACTTTTCCATCAACAAAGTTCTAAATCATGTTGTGATTCACTCACTCTGGATTAATTTTTGCAAGTTTAATTGCAATACGGAAATAATATTACACTTTTCCATGAGCAAAGTTCTAAATCATGTTGTGATTCCACTCTTGATTACATTTTCTTGCTGTACTGTTTCATGAATCGATGAATCGATGAATTTTTGCAAGTTGCATTGCAATACGGAGATAATATTACACTTTTCCATCAACAAAGTTCTAAATCATGTTGTGATTCACTCACTCTGGATTAATTTTTGCAAGTTTAATTGCAATACGGAAATAATATTACACTTTTCCATGAACAAAGTTCTAAATCATGTTGTGATTCCACTCTTTATTACATTTTCTTGCTGTACTGTTTCATTCATGAATCGATGAATCGATGAATTTTTGCAAGTTGCATTGCAATACGGAGATAATATTACACTTTTCCATCAACAAAGTACTAAATCATGTTGTGATTCCACTCTTGATTACATTTTCTTGCTGTACTGTTTCATTCATGAATCGATGAATCGATGAATTTTTGCAAGTTGCATTGCAATACGGAAATAATATTACACTTTTCCATCAACAAAGTTCTAAATCATGTTGTGATTCACTCACTCTGGATTAATTTTTGCAAGTTTAATTGCAATACGGAAATAATATTACACTTTTCCATGAGCAAAGTTCTAAATCATGTTGTGATTCCACTCTTGATTACATTTTCTTGCTGTACTGTTTCATGAATCGATGAATCGATGAATTTTTGCAAGTTGCATTGCAATACGGAGATAATATTACACTTTTCCATCAACAAAGTTCTAAATCATGTTGTGATTCACTCACTCTGGATTAATTTTTGCAAGTTTAATTGCAATACGGAAATAATATTACACTTTTCCATGAACAAAGTTCTAAATCATGTTGTGATTCCACTCTTTATTACATTTTCTTGCTGTACTGTTTCATTCATGAATCGATGAATCGATGAATTTTTGCAAGTTGCATTGCAATACGGAAATAATATTACACTTTTCCATGAACAAAGTTCTAAATCATGTTGTGATTCCACTCTTGATTACATTTTCTTGCTGTACTGTTTCATGAATCGATGAATCGATGAATTTTTGCAAGTTGCATTGCAATACGGAGATAATATTACACTTTTCCATCAACAAAGTTCTAAATCATGTTGTGATTCCACTCTTGATTACATTTTCTTGCTGTACTGTTTCATTCATGAATCGATGAATCGATGAATTTTTGCAAGTTGCATTGCAATACGGAAATAATATTACACTTTTCCATCAACAAAGTTCTAAATCATGTTGTGATTCACTCACTCTGGATTAATTTTTGCAAGTTTAATTGCAATACGGAAATAATATTACACTTTTCCATGAACAAAGTTCTAAATCATGTTGTGATTCCACTCTTGATTACATTTTCTTGCTGTACTGTTTCATGAATCGATGAATCGATGAATTTTTGCAAGTTGCATTGCAATACGGAGATAATATTACACTTTTCCATCAACAAAGTTCTAAATCATGTTGTGATTCACTCACTCTGGATTAATTTTTGCAAGTTTAATTGCAATACGGAAATAATATTACACTTTTCCATGAACAAAGTTCTAAATCATGTTGTGATTCCACTCTTTATTACATTTTCTTGCTGTACTGTTTCATTCATGAATCGATGAATCGATGAATTTTTGCAAGTTGCATTGCAATACGGAAATAATATTACACTTTTCCATGAACAAAGTTCTAAATCATGTTGTGATTCCACTCTTGATTACATTTTCTTGCTGTACTGTTTCATGAATCGATGAATCGATTAATTTTTGCAAGTTGCATTGCAATACGGAGATAATATTACACTTTTCCATCAACAAAGTTCTAAATCATGTTGTGATTCACTCACTCTGGATTAATTTTTGCAAGTTTAATTGCAATACGGAAATAATATTACACTTTTCCATGAACAAAGTTCTAAATCATGTTGTGATTCCACTCTTGATTACATTTTCTTGCTGTACTGTTTCATTCATGATCGATGAATCGATGAATTTTTGCAAGTTGCATTGCAATACGGAAATAATATTACACTTTTCCATCAACAAAGTTCTAAATCATGTTGTGATTCACTCACTCTGGATTAATTTTTGCAAGTTTAATTGCAATACGGAAATAATATTACACTTTTCCATGAGCAAAGTTCTAAATCATGTTGTGATTCCACTCTTGATTACATTTTCTTGCTGTACTGTTTCATGAATCGATGAATCGATGAATTTTTGCAAGTTGCATTGCAATACGGAGATAATATTACACTTTTCCATGAACAAAGTTCTAAATCATGTTGTGATTCACTCACTCTGGATTAATTTTTGCAAGTTTAATTGCAATACGGAAATAATATTACACTTTTCCATGAACAAAGTTCTAAATCATGTTGTGATTCCACTCTTTATTACATTTTCTTGCTGTACTGTTTCATTCATGAATCGATGAATCGATGAATTTTTGCAAGTTGCATTGCAATACGGAAATAATATTACACTTTTCCATGAACAAAGTTCTAAATCATGTTGTGATTCCACTCTTTATTACATTTTCTTGCTGTACTGTTTCATGAATCGATGAATCGATGAATTTTTGCAAGTTGCATTGCAATACGGAGATAATATTACACTTTTCCATCAACAAAGTTCTAAATCATGTTGTGATTCCACTCTTGATTACATTTTCTTGCTGTACTGTTTCATTCATGAATCGATGAATCGATGAATTTTTGCAAGTTGCATTGCAATACGGAAATAATATTACACTTTTCCATCAACAAAGTTCTAAATCATGTTGTGATTCACTCACTCTGGATTAATTTTTGCAAGTTTAATTGCAATACGGAAATAATATTACACTTTTCCATGAGCAAAGTTCTAAATCATGTTGTGATTCCACTCTTGATTACATTTTCTTGCTGTACTGTTTCATGAATCGATGAATCGATGAATTTTTGCAAGTTGCATTGCAATACGGAGATAATATTACACTTTTCCATGAACAAAGTTCTAAATCATGTTGTGATTCACTCACTCTGGATTAATTTTTGCAAGTTTAATTGCAATACGGAAATAATATTACACTTTTCCATGAACAAAGTTCTAAATCATGTTGTGATTCCACTCTTTATTACATTTTCTTGCTGTACTGTTTCATTCATGAATCGATGAATCGATGAATTTTTGCAAGTTGCATTGCAATACGGAAATAATATTACACTTTTCCATCAACAAAGTTCTAAATCATGTTGTGATTCACTCACTCTGGATTAATTTTTGCAAGTTTAATTGCAATACGGAAATAATATTACACTTTTCCATGAGCAAAGTTCTAAATCATGTTGTGATTCCACTCTTGATTACATTTTCTTGCTGTACTGTTTCATGAATCGATGAATCGATGAATTTTTGCAAGTTGCATTGCAATACGGAGATAATATTACACTTTTCCATGAACAAAGTTCTAAATCATGTTGTGATTCACTCACTCTGGATTAATTTTTGCAAGTTTAATTGCAATACGGAAATAATATTACACTTTTCCATGAACAAAGTTCTAAATCATGTTGTGATTCCACTCTTTATTACATTTTCTTGCTGTACTGTTTCATTCATGAATCGATGAATCGATGAATTTTTGCAAGTTGCATTGCAATACGGAGATAATATTACACTTTTCCATCAACAAAGTACTAAATCATGTTGTGATTCCACTCTTGATTACATTTTCTTGCTGTACTGTTTCATTCATGAATCGATGAATCGATGAATTTTTGCAAGTTGCATTGCAATACGGAAATAATATTACACTTTTCCATCAACAAAGTTCTAAATCATGTTGTGATTCACTCACTCTGGATTAATTTTTGCAAGTTTAATTGCAATACGGAAATAATATTACACTTTTCCATGAGCAAAGTTCTAAATCATGTTGTGATTCCACTCTTGATTACATTTTCTTGCTGTACTGTTTCATGAATCGATGAATCGATGAATTTTTGCAAGTTGCATTGCAATACGGAGATAATATTACACTTTTCCATCAACAAAGTTCTAAATCATGTTGTGATTCACTCACTCTGGATTAATTTTTGCAAGTTTAATTGCAATACGGAAATAATATTACACTTTTCCATGAACAAAGTTCTAAATCATGTTGTGATTCCACTCTTTATTACATTTTCTTGCTGTACTGTTTCATTCATGAATCGATGAATCGATGAATTTTTGCAAGTTGCATTGCAATACGGAAATAATATTACACTTTTCCATGAACAAAGTTCTAAATCATGTTGTGATTCCACTCTTGATTACATTTTCTTGCTGTACTGTTTCATGAATCGATGAATCGATGAATTTTTGCAAGTTGCATTGCAATACGGAAATAATATTACACTTTTCCATCAACAAAGTTCTAAATCATGTTGTGATTCCACTCTTGATTACATTTTCTTGCTGTACTGTTTCATTCATGATCGATGATCGATGAATTTTTGCAAGTTGCATTGCAATACGGAATAATATTACACTTTTCCATGAACAAAGTTCTAAATCATGTTGTGATTCCACTCTTGATTACATTTTCTTGCTGTACTGTTTCATGAATCGATGAATCGATGAATTTTTGCAAGTTGCATTGCAATACGGAAATAATATTACACTTTTCCATCAACAAAGTTCTAAATCATGTTGTGATTCACTCACTCTGGATTAATTTTTGCAAGTTTAATTGCAATACGGAAATAATATTACACTTTTCCATCAACAAAGTTCTAAATCATGTTGTGATTCACTCACTCTGGATTAATTTTTGCAAGTTTAATTGCAATACGGAAATAATATTACACTTTTCCATGAACAAAGTTCTAAATCATGTTGTGATTCCACTCTTGATTACATTTTCTTGCTGTACTGTTTCATGAATCGATGAATCGATGAATTTTTGCAAGTTGCATTGCAATACGGAAATAATATTACACTTTTCCATCAACAAAGTTCTAAATCATGTTGTGATTCACTCACTCTGGATTAATTTTTGCAAGTTTAATTGCAATACGGAAATAATATTACACTTTTCCATGAACAAAGTTCTAAATCATGTTGTGATTCCACTCTTGATTACATTTTCTTGCTGTACTGTTTCATGAATCGATGAATCGATGAATTTTTGCAAGTTGCATTGCAATACGGAGATAATATTACACTTTTCCATCAACAAAGTTCTAAATCATGTTGTGATTCACTCACTCTGGATTAATTTTTGCAAGTTTAATTGCAATACGGAAATAATATTACACTTTTCCATGAACAAAGTTCTAAATCATGTTGTGATTCCACTCTTTATTACATTTTCTTGCTGTACTGTTTCATTCATGAATCGATGAATCGATGAATTTTTGCAAGTTGCATTGCAATACGGAAATAATATTACACTTTTCCATCAACAAAGTTCTAAATCATGTTGTGATTCACTCACTCTGGATTAATTTTTGCAAGTTTAATTGCAATACGGAAATAATATTACACTTTTCCATGAACAAAGTTCTAAATCATGTTGTGATTCCACTCTTGATTACATTTTCTTGCTGTACTGTTTCATGAATCGATGAATCGATGAATTTTTGCAAGTTGCATTGCAATACGGAGATAATATTACACTTTTCCATCAACAAAGTTCTAAATCATGTTGTGATTCACTCACTCTGGATTAATTTTTGCAAGTTTAATTGCAATACGGAAATAATATTACACTTTTCCATGAACAAA
Organism: Oncorhynchus mykiss; assembly: GCF_013265735.2. Classification (NCBI taxonomy): domain Eukaryota; kingdom Metazoa; phylum Chordata; class Actinopteri; order Salmoniformes; family Salmonidae; genus Oncorhynchus; species Oncorhynchus mykiss. Next base: position 3,058 of record NW_023494060.1, on the reverse strand, counting down.
GTTCTAAATCATGTTGTGATTCCACTCTTTATTACATTTTCTTGCTGTACTGTTTCATGAATCGATGAATCGATGATTTTTTGCAAGTTGCATTGCAATACGGAAATAATATTACACTTTTCCATCAACAAAGTTCTAAATCATGTTGTGATTCACTCACTCTGGATTAATTTTTGCAAGTTTAATTGCAATACGGAAATAATATTACACTTTTCCATGAACAAAGTTCTAAATCATGTTGTGATTCCACTCTTGATTACATTTTCTTGCTGTACTGTTTCATGAATCGATGAATCGATGAATTTTTGCAAGTTGCATTGCAATACGGAGATAATATTACACTTTTCCATCAACAAAGTTCTAAATCATGTTGTGATTCACTCACTCTGGATTAATTTTTGCAAGTTTAATTGCAATACGGAATAATATTACACTTTTCCATGAACAAAGTTCTAAATCATGTTGTGATTCACTCTTTATTACATTTTCTTGCTGTACTGTTCATTCATGTCGATGAATCGATGAATTTTTGCAAGTTGCATTGCAATACGGAATAATATTACACTTTTCCATGAACAAAGTTCTAAATCATGTTGTGATTCCACTCTTTATTACATTTTCTTGCTGTACTGTTTTCATGAATCGATGAATCGATGAATTTTTGCAAGTTGCATTGCAATACGGAGATAATATTACACTTTTCCATCAACAAAGTTCTAAATCATGTTGTGATTCCACTCTTGATTACATTTTCTTGCTGTACTGTTTCATTCATGAATCGATGAATCGATGAATTTTTGCAAGTTGCATTGCAATACGGAAATAATATTACACTTTTCCATCAACAAAGTTCTAAATCATGTTGTGATTCACTCACTCTGGATTAATTTTTGCAAGTTTAATTGCAATACGGAAATAATATTACACTTTTCCATGAACAAAGTTCTAAATCATGTTGTGATTCCACTCTTGATTACATTTTCTTGCTGTACTGTTTCATGAATCGATGAATCGATGAATTTTTGCAAGTTGCATTGCAATACGGAGATAATATTACACTTTTCCATCAACAAAGTTCTAAATCATGTTGTGATTCACTCACTCTGGATTAATTTTTGCAAGTTTAATTGCAATACGGAAATAATATTACACTTTTCCATGAACAAAGTTCTAAATCATGTTGTGATTCCACTCTTTATTACATTTTCTTGCTGTACTGTTTCATTCATGAATCGATGAATCGATGATTTTTGCAAGTTGCATTGCAATACGGAATAATATTACACTTTTCCATCAACAAAGTTCTAAATCATGTTGTGATTCCACTCTTGATTACATTTTCTTGCTGTACTGTTTCATTCATGAATCGATGAATCGATGAATTTTTGCAAGTTGCATTGCAATACGGAAATAATATTACACTTTTCCATCAACAAAGTTCTAAATCATGTTGTGATTCACTCACTCTGGATTAATTTTTGCAAGTTTAATTGCAATACGGAAATAATATTACACTTTTCCATGAGCAAAGTTCTAAATCATGTTGTGATTCCACTCTTGATTACATTTTCTTGCTGTACTGTTTCATGAATCGATGAATCGATGAATTTTTGCAAGTTGCATTGCAATACGGAGATAATATTACACTTTTCCATCAACAAAGTTCTAAATCATGTTGTGATTCACTCACTCTGGATTAATTTTTGCAAGTTTAATTGCAATACGGAAATAATATTACACTTTTCCATGAACAAAGTTCTAAATCATGTTGTGATTCCACTCTTTATTACATTTTCTTGCTGTACTGTTTCTTCATGAATCGATGAATCGATGAATTTTTGCAAGTTGCATTGCAATACGGAAATAATATTACACTTTTCCATCAACAAAGTTCTAAATCATGTTGTGATTCACTCACTCTGGATTAATTTTTTGCAAGTTTAATTGCAATACGGAAATAATATTACACTTTTCCATGAACAAAGTTCTAAATCATGTTGTGATTCCACTCTTTATTACATTTTCTTGCTGTACTGTTTCATGAATCGATGAATCGATGAATTTTTGCAAGTTGCATTGCAATACGGAGATAATATTACACTTTTCCATCAAAGTTCTAAATCATGTTGTGATTCACTCACTCTGGATTATTTTTTGCAAGTTTTCATTGCAATACGGAAATAATATTACACTTTTCCATGAACAAAGTTCTAATCATGTTGTGATTCCACTCTTTATTACATTTTCTTGCTGTACTGTTTCATTCATGAATCGATGAATCGATGAATTTTTGCAAGTTGCATTGCAATACGGAAATAATATTACACTTTTCCATCAACAAAGTTCTAATCATGTTGTGATTCCTCTTGATTACATTTTCTTGCTGTACTGTTTTTTCATAATCGATGAATCGATGAATTTTTGCAAGTTGCATTGCAATACGGAGATAATATTACACTTTTCCATCACAAGTTCTAAATCATGTTGTGATTCCACTCTTTATTACATTTTCTTGCTGTACTTTTTCATTCATGAATCGATGAATCGATGAATTTTTGCAAGTTGCATTGCAATACGGAAATAATATTACACTTTTCCATCAACAAAGTTCTAAATCATGTTGTGATTCACTCACTCTGGATTAATTTTTGCAATTTTGTTTAATTGCAATACGGAATAAAATATTACACTTTTCCATGAGCAAAGTTCTAAATCATGTTGTGATTCCACTCTTGATTACATTTTCTTGCTGTACTGTTTCATGAATCGATGAATCGATGAATTTTTGCAAGTTGCATTGCAATACGGAAGATTTATACACTTTTCCATGAACAAAGTTCTAAATCATGTTGTGATTCACTCACTCTGGATTAATTTTTGCAAGTTTATTGCAATACGGAAATAATATTACACTTTTCCATGAGCAAAGTTCTAAATCATGTTGTGATTCCACTCTTGATTACATTTTCTTGCTGTACTGTTTCATGCATCGATGAATCGATGAATTTTTGCAAGTTGCATTGCATAACGAGATAATATTACACTTTTCCATGAACAA
>NW_023494059.1:0-67071 GCF_013265735.2 Oncorhynchus mykiss | reverse complement strand
GACCTTGTTTATTAAGCAAACATGATTTAGACTTGTTTATTGCAGCAAACATGATTTTAGACCTTGTTAGTGCAGCAAACATGATTTTAGACCTTGTTTATTGCAGCAAACATGATTTAGACCTTGTTTATTGCAGCAAACATGATTTTAGACCTTGTTTATTGCAGCAAACATGATTTTAGACCTTGTTTATTGCAGCAAACATGATTTTAGACCTTGTTTATTGCAGCAAACATGATTTTAGACCTTGTTTATTGCAGCAAACATGATTTAGACCTTGTTTATTGCAGCAAACATGATTTTAGACCTTGTTTATTGCAGCAAACATGATTTAGACCTTGTTTATTGCAGCAAACATGATTTTAGACCTTGTTTATTGCAGCAAACATGATTTTAGACCTTGTTTATTGCAGCAAACATGATTTTAGACCTTGTTTATTGCAGCAAACATGATTTTAGACCTTGTTTATTGCAGCAAACATGATTTTAGACCTTGTTTATTGCAGCAAACATGATTTTAGACCTTGTTTATTGCAGCAAACATGATTTTAGACCTTGTTTATTGCAGCAAACATGATTTTAGACCTTGTTTATTGCAGCAAACATGATTTTAGACCTTGTTTATTGCAGCAAACATGATTTTAGACCTTGTTTATTGCAGCAAACATGATTTTAGACCTTGTTTATTGCAGCAAACATGATTTTAGACCTTGTTTATTGCAGCAAACATGATTTTAGACCTTGTTTATTGCAGCAAACATGATTTTAGACCTTGTTTATTGCAGCAAACATGATTTTAGACCTTGTTTATTGCAGCAAACATGATTTTAGACCTTGTTTATTGCAGCAAACATGATTTTAGACCTTGTTTATTGCAGCAAACATGATTTTAGACCTTGTTTATTGCAGCAAACATGATTTTAGACCTTGTTTATTGCAGCAAACATGATTTTAGACCTTGTTTATTGCAGCAAACATGATTTTAGACCTTGTTTATTGCAGCAAACATGATTTTAGACCTTGTTTATTGCAGCAAACATGATTTTAGACCTTGTTTATTGCAGCAAACATGATTTTAGACCTTGTTTATTGCAGCAAACATGATTTTAGACCTTGTTTATTGCAGCAAACATGATTTTAGACCTTGTTTATTGCAGCAAACATGATTTTAGACCTTGTTTATTGCAGCAAACATGATTTTAGACCTTGTTTATTGCAGCAAACATGATTTTAGACCTTGTTTATTGCAGCAAACATGATTTTAGACCTTGTTTATTGCAGCAAACATGATTTTAGACCTTGTTTATTGCAGCAAACATGATTTTAGACCTTGTTTATTGCAGCAAACATGATTTTAGACCTTGTTTATTGCAGCAAACATGATTTTAGACCTTGTTTATTGCAGCAAACATGATTTTAGACCTTGTTTATTGCAGCAAACATGATTTTAGACCTTGTTTATTGCAGCAAACATGATTTTAGACCTTGTTTATTGCAGCAAACATGATTTTAGACCTTGTTTATTGCAGCAAACATGATTTTAGACCTTGTTTATTGCAGCAAACATGATTTTAGACCTTGTTTATTGCAGCAAACATGATTTTAGACCTTGTTTATTGCAGCAAACATGATTTTAGACCTTGTTTATTGCAGCAAACATGATTTTAGACCTTGTTTATTGCAGCAAACATGATTTTAGACCTTGTTTATTGCAGCAAACATGATTTTAGACCTTGTTTATTGCAGCAAACATGATTTTAGACCTTGTTTATTGCAGCAAACATGATTTTAGACCTTGTTTATTGCAGCAAACATGATTTTAGACCTTGTTTATTGCAGCAAACATGATTTTAGACCTTGTTTATTGCAGCAAACATGATTTTAGACCTTGTTTATTGCAGCAAACATGATTTTAGACCTTGTTTATTGCAGCAAACATGATTTTAGACCTTGTTTATTGCAGCAAACATGATTTTAGACCTTGTTTATTGCAGCAAACATGATTTTAGACCTTGTTTATTGCAGCAAACATGATTTTAGACCTTGTTTATTGCAGCAAACATGATTTTAGACCTTGTTTATTGCAGCAAACATGATTTTAGACCTTGTTTATTGCAGCAAACATGATTTTAGACCTTGTTTATTGCAGCAAACATGATTTTAGACCTTGTTTATTGCAGCAAACATGATTTTAGACCTTGTTTATTGCAGCAAACATGATTTTAGACCTTGTTTATTGCAGCAAACATGATTTTAGACCTTGTTTATTGCAGCAAACATGATTTTAGACCTTGTTTATTGCAGCAAACATGATTTTAGACCTTGTTTATTGCAGCAAACATGATTTTAGACCTTGTTTATTGCAGCAAACATGATTTTAGACCTTGTTTATTGCAGCAAACATGATTTTAGACCTTGTTTATTGCAGCAAACATGATTTTAGACCTTGTTTATTGCAGCAAACATGATTTTAGACCTTGTTTATTGCAGCAAACATGATTTTAGACCTTGTTTATTGCAGCAAACATGATTTTAGACCTTGTTTATTGCAGCAAACATGATTTTAGACCTTGTTTATTGCAGCAAACATGATTTTAGACCTTGTTTATTGCAGCAAACATGATTTTAGACCTTGTTTATTGCAGCAAACATGATTTTAGACCTTGTTTATTGCAGCAAACATGATTTTAGACCTTGTTTATTGCAGCAAACATGATTTTAGACCTTGTTTATTGCAGCAAACATGATTTTAGACCTTGTTTATTGCAGCAAACATGATTTTAGACCTTGTTTATTGCAGCAAACATGATTTTAGACCTTGTTTATTGCAGCAAACATGATTTTAGACCTTGTTTATTGCAGCAAACATGATTTTAGACCTTGTTTATTGCAGCAAACATGATTTTAGACCTTGTTTATTGCAGCAAACATGATTTTAGACCTTGTTTATTGCAGCAAACATGATTTTAGACCTTGTTTATTGCAGCAAACATGATTTTAGACCTTGTTTATTGCAGCAAACATGATTTTAGACCTTGTTTATTGCAGCAAACATGATTTTAGACCTTGTTTATTGCAGCAAACATGATTTTAGACCTTGTTTATTGCAGCAAACATGATTTTAGACCTTGTTTATTGCAGCAAACATGATTTTAGACCTTGTTTATTGCAGCAAACATGATTTTAGACCTTGTTTATTGCAGCAAACATGATTTTAGACCTTGTTTATTGCAGCAAACATGATTTTAGACCTTGTTTATTGCAGCAAACATGATTTTAGACCTTGTTTATTGCAGCAAACATGATTTTAGACCTTGTTTATTGCAGCAAACATGATTTTAGACCTTGTTTATTGCAGCAAACATGATTTTAGACCTTGTTTATTGCAGCAAACATGATTTTAGACCTTGTTTATTGCAGCAAACATGATTTTAGACCTTGTTTATTGCAGCAAACATGATTTTAGACCTTGTTTATTGCAGCAAACATGATTTTAGACCTTGTTTATTGCAGCAAACATGATTTTAGACCTTGTTTATTGCAGCAAACATGATTTTAGACCTTGTTTATTGCAGCAAACATGATTTTAGACCTTGTTTATTGCAGCAAACATGATTTTAGACCTTGTTTATTGCAGCAAACATGATTTTAGACCTTGTTTATTGCAGCAAACATGATTTTAGACCTTGTTTATTGCAGCAAACATGATTTTAGACCTTGTTTATTGCAGCAAACATGATTTTAGACCTTGTTTATTGCAGCAAACATGATTTTAGACCTTGTTTATTGCAGCAAACATGATTTTAGACCTTGTTTATTGCAGCAAACATGATTTTAGACCTTGTTTATTGCAGCAAACATGATTTTAGACCTTGTTTATTGCAGCAAACATGATTTTAGACCTTGTTTATTGCAGCAAACATGATTTTAGACCTTGTTTATTGCAGCAAACATGATTTTAGACCTTGTTTATTGCAGCAAACATGATTTTAGACCTTGTTTATTGCAGCAAACATGATTTTAGACCTTGTTTATTGCAGCAAACATGATTTTAGACCTTGTTTATTGCAGCAAACATGATTTTAGACCTTGTTTATTGCAGCAAACATGATTTTAGACCTTGTTTATTGCAGCAAACATGATTTTAGACCTTGTTTATTGCAGCAAACATGATTTTAGACCTTGTTTATTGCAGCAAACATGATTTTAGACCTTGTTTATTGCAGCAAACATGATTTTAGACCTTGTTTATTGCAGCAAACATGATTTTAGACCTTGTTTATTGCAGCAAACATGATTTTAGACCTTGTTTATTGCAGCAAACATGATTTTAGACCTTGTTTATTGCAGCAAACATGATTTTAGACCTTGTTTATTGCAGCAAACATGATTTTAGACCTTGTTTATTGCAGCAAACATGATTTTAGACCTTGTTTATTGCAGCAAACATGATTTTAGACCTTGTTTATTGCAGCAAACATGATTTTAGACCTTGTTTATTGCAGCAAACATGATTTTAGACCTTGTTTATTGCAGCAAACATGATTTTAGACCTTGTTTATTGCAGCAAACATGATTTTAGACCTTGTTTATTGCAGCAAACATGATTTTAGACCTTGTTTATTGCAGCAAACATGATTTTAGACCTTGTTTATTGCAGCAAACATGATTTTAGACCTTGTTTATTGCAGCAAACATGATTTTAGACCTTGTTTATTGCAGCAAACATGATTTTAGACCTTGTTTATTGCAGCAAACATGATTTTAGACCTTGTTTATTGCAGCAAACATGATTTTAGACCTTGTTTATTGCAGCAAACATGATTTTAGACCTTGTTTATTGCAGCAAACATGATTTTAGACCTTGTTTATTGCAGCAAACATGATTTTAGACCTTGTTTATTGCAGCAAACATGATTTTAGACCTTGTTTATTGCAGCAAACATGATTTTAGACCTTGTTTATTGCAGCAAACATGATTTTAGACCTTGTTTATTGCAGCAAACATGATTTTAGACCTTGTTTATTGCAGCAAACATGATTTTAGACCTTGTTTATTGCAGCAAACATGATTTTAGACCTTGTTTATTGCAGCAAACATGATTTTAGACCTTGTTTATTGCAGCAAACATGATTTTAGACCTTGTTTATTGCAGCAAACATGATTTTAGACCTTGTTTATTGCAGCAAACATGATTTTAGACCTTGTTTATTGCAGCAAACATGATTTTAGACCTTGTTTATTGCAGCAAACATGATTTTAGACCTTGTTTATTGCAGCAAACATGATTTTAGACCTTGTTTATTGCAGCAAACATGATTTTAGACCTTGTTTATTGCAGCAAACATGATTTTAGACCTTGTTTATTGCAGCAAACATGATTTTAGACCTTGTTTATTGCAGCAAACATGATTTTAGACCTTGTTTATTGCAGCAAACATGATTTTAGACCTTGTTTATTGCAGCAAACATGATTTTAGACCTTGTTTATTGCAGCAAACATGATTTTAGACCTTGTTTATTGCAGCAAACATGATTTTAGACCTTGTTTATTGCAGCAAACATGATTTTAGACCTTGTTTATTGCAGCAAACATGATTTTAGACCTTGTTTATTGCAGCAAACATGATTTTAGACCTTGTTTATTGCAGCAAACATGATTTTAGACCTTGTTTATTGCAGCAAACATGATTTTAGACCTTGTTTATTGCAGCAAACATGATTTTAGACCTTGTTTATTGCAGCAAACATGATTTTAGACCTTGTTTATTGCAGCAAACATGATTTTAGACCTTGTTTATTGCAGCAAACATGATTTTAGACCTTGTTTATTGCAGCAAACATGATTTTAGACCTTGTTTATTGCAGCAAACATGATTTTAGACCTTGTTTATTGCAGCAAACATGATTTTAGACCTTGTTTATTGCAGCAAACATGATTTTAGACCTTGTTTATTGCAGCAAACATGATTTTAGACCTTGTTTATTGCAGCAAACATGATTTTAGACCTTGTTTATTGCAGCAAACATGATTTTAGACCTTGTTTATTGCAGCAAACATGATTTTAGACCTTGTTTATTGCAGCAAACATGATTTTAGACCTTGTTTATTGCAGCAAACATGATTTTAGACCTTGTTTATTGCAGCAAACATGATTTTAGACCTTGTTTATTGCAGCAAACATGATTTTAGACCTTGTTTATTGCAGCAAACATGATTTTAGACCTTGTTTATTGCAGCAAACATGATTTTAGACCTTGTTTATTGCAGCAAACATGATTTTAGACCTTGTTTATTGCAGCAAACATGATTTTAGACCTTGTTTATTGCAGCAAACATGATTTTAGACCTTGTTTATTGCAGCAAACATGATTTTAGACCTTGTTTATTGCAGCAAACATGATTTTAGACCTTGTTTATTGCAGCAAACATGATTTTAGACCTTGTTTATTGCAGCAAACATGATTTTAGACCTTGTTTATTGCAGCAAACATGATTTTAGACCTTGTTTATTGCAGCAAACATGATTTTAGACCTTGTTTATTGCAGCAAACATGATTTTAGACCTTGTTTATTGCAGCAAACATGATTTTAGACCTTGTTTATTGCAGCAAACATGATTTTAGACCTTGTTTATTGCAGCAAACATGATTTTAGACCTTGTTTATTGCAGCAAACATGATTTTAGACCTTGTTTATTGCAGCAAACATGATTTTAGACCTTGTTTATTGCAGCAAACATGATTTTAGACCTTGTTTATTGCAGCAAACATGATTTTAGACCTTGTTTATTGCAGCAAACATGATTTTAGACCTTGTTTATTGCAGCAAACATGATTTTAGACCTTGTTTATTGCAGCAAACATGATTTTAGACCTTGTTTATTGCAGCAAACATGATTTTAGACCTTGTTTATTGCAGCAAACATGATTTTAGACCTTGTTTATTGCAGCAAACATGATTTTAGACCTTGTTTATTGCAGCAAACATGATTTTAGACCTTGTTTATTGCAGCAAACATGATTTTAGACCTTGTTTATTGCAGCAAACATGATTTTAGACCTTGTTTATTGCAGCAAACATGATTTTAGACCTTGTTTATTGCAGCAAACATGATTTTAGACCTTGTTTATTGCAGCAAACATGATTTTAGACCTTGTTTATTGCAGCAAACATGATTTTAGACCTTGTTTATTGCAGCAAACATGATTTTAGACCTTGTTTATTGCAGCAAACATGATTTTAGACCTTGTTTATTGCAGCAAACATGATTTTAGACCTTGTTTATTGCAGCAAACATGATTTTAGACCTTGTTTATTGCAGCAAACATGATTTTAGACCTTGTTTATTGCAGCAAACATGATTTTAGACCTTGTTTATTGCAGCAAACATGATTTTAGACCTTGTTTATTGCAGCAAACATGATTTTAGACCTTGTTTATTGCAGCAAACATGATTTTAGACCTTGTTTATTGCAGCAAACATGATTTTAGACCTTGTTTATTGCAGCAAACATGATTTTAGACCTTGTTTATTGCAGCAAACATGATTTTAGACCTTGTTTATTGCAGCAAACATGATTTTAGACCTTGTTTATTGCAGCAAACATGATTTTAGACCTTGTTTATTGCAGCAAACATGATTTTAGACCTTGTTTATTGCAGCAAACATGATTTTAGACCTTGTTTATTGCAGCAAACATGATTTTAGACCTTGTTTATTGCAGCAAACATGATTTTAGACCTTGTTTATTGCAGCAAACATGATTTTAGACCTTGTTTATTGCAGCAAACATGATTTTAGACCTTGTTTATTGCAGCAAACATGATTTTAGACCTTGTTTATTGCAGCAAACATGATTTTAGACCTTGTTTATTGCAGCAAACATGATTTTAGACCTTGTTTATTGCAGCAAACATGATTTTAGACCTTGTTTATTGCAGCAAACATGATTTTAGACCTTGTTTATTGCAGCAAACATGATTTTAGACCTTGTTTATTGCAGCAAACATGATTTTAGACCTTGTTTATTGCAGCAAACATGATTTTAGACCTTGTTTATTGCAGCAAACATGATTTTAGACCTTGTTTATTGCAGCAAACATGATTTTAGACCTTGTTTATTGCAGCAAACATGATTTTAGACCTTGTTTATTGCAGCAAACATGATTTTAGACCTTGTTTATTGCAGCAAACATGATTTTAGACCTTGTTTATTGCAGCAAACATGATTTTAGACCTTGTTTATTGCAGCAAACATGATTTTAGACCTTGTTTATTGCAGCAAACATGATTTTAGACCTTGTTTATTGCAGCAAACATGATTTTAGACCTTGTTTATTGCAGCAAACATGATTTTAGACCTTGTTTATTGCAGCAAACATGATTTTAGACCTTGTTTATTGCAGCAAACATGATTTTAGACCTTGTTTATTGCAGCAAACATGATTTTAGACCTTGTTTATTGCAGCAAACATGATTTTAGACCTTGTTTATTGCAGCAAACATGATTTTAGACCTTGTTTATTGCAGCAAACATGATTTTAGACCTTGTTTATTGCAGCAAACATGATTTTAGACCTTGTTTATTGCAGCAAACATGATTTTAGACCTTGTTTATTGCAGCAAACATGATTTTAGACCTTGTTTATTGCAGCAAACATGATTTTAGACCTTGTTTATTGCAGCAAACATGATTTTAGACCTTGTTTATTGCAGCAAACATGATTTTAGACCTTGTTTATTGCAGCAAACATGATTTTAGACCTTGTTTATTGCAGCAAACATGATTTTAGACCTTGTTTATTGCAGCAAACATGATTTTAGACCTTGTTTATTGCAGCAAACATGATTTTAGACCTTGTTTATTGCAGCAAACATGATTTTAGACCTTGTTTATTGCAGCAAACATGATTTTAGACCTTGTTTATTGCAGCAAACATGATTTTAGACCTTGTTTATTGCAGCAAACATGATTTTAGACCTTGTTTATTGCAGCAAACATGATTTTAGACCTTGTTTATTGCAGCAAACATGATTTTAGACCTTGTTTATTGCAGCAAACATGATTTTAGACCTTGTTTATTGCAGCAAACATGATTTTAGACCTTGTTTATTGCAGCAAACATGATTTTAGACCTTGTTTATTGCAGCAAACATGATTTTAGACCTTGTTTATTGCAGCAAACATGATTTTAGACCTTGTTTATTGCAGCAAACATGATTTTAGACCTTGTTTATTGCAGCAAACATGATTTTAGACCTTGTTTATTGCAGCAAACATGATTTTAGACCTTGTTTATTGCAGCAAACATGATTTTAGACCTTGTTTATTGCAGCAAACATGATTTTAGACCTTGTTTATTGCAGCAAACATGATTTTAGACCTTGTTTATTGCAGCAAACATGATTTTAGACCTTGTTTATTGCAGCAAACATGATTTTAGACCTTGTTTATTGCAGCAAACATGATTTTAGACCTTGTTTATTGCAGCAAACATGATTTTAGACCTTGTTTATTGCAGCAAACATGATTTTAGACCTTGTTTATTGCAGCAAACATGATTTTAGACCTTGTTTATTGCAGCAAACATGATTTTAGACCTTGTTTATTGCAGCAAACATGATTTTAGACCTTGTTTATTGCAGCAAACATGATTTTAGACCTTGTTTATTGCAGCAAACATGATTTTAGACCTTGTTTATTGCAGCAAACATGATTTTAGACCTTGTTTATTGCAGCAAACATGATTTTAGACCTTGTTTATTGCAGCAAACATGATTTTAGACCTTGTTTATTGCAGCAAACATGATTTTAGACCTTGTTTATTGCAGCAAACATGATTTTAGACCTTGTTTATTGCAGCAAACATGATTTTAGACCTTGTTTATTGCAGCAAACATGATTTTAGACCTTGTTTATTGCAGCAAACATGATTTTAGACCTTGTTTATTGCAGCAAACATGATTTTAGACCTTGTTTATTGCAGCAAACATGATTTTAGACCTTGTTTATTGCAGCAAACATGATTTTAGACCTTGTTTATTGCAGCAAACATGATTTTAGACCTTGTTTATTGCAGCAAACATGATTTTAGACCTTGTTTATTGCAGCAAACATGATTTTAGACCTTGTTTATTGCAGCAAACATGATTTTAGACCTTGTTTATTGCAGCAAACATGATTTTAGACCTTGTTTATTGCAGCAAACATGATTTTAGACCTTGTTTATTGCAGCAAACATGATTTTAGACCTTGTTTATTGCAGCAAACATGATTTTAGACCTTGTTTATTGCAGCAAACATGATTTTAGACCTTGTTTATTGCAGCAAACATGATTTTAGACCTTGTTTATTGCAGCAAACATGATTTTAGACCTTGTTTATTGCAGCAAACATGATTTTAGACCTTGTTTATTGCAGCAAACATGATTTTAGACCTTGTTTATTGCAGCAAACATGATTTTAGACCTTGTTTATTGCAGCAAACATGATTTTAGACCTTGTTTATTGCAGCAAACATGATTTTAGACCTTGTTTATTGCAGCAAACATGATTTTAGACCTTGTTTATTGCAGCAAACATGATTTTAGACCTTGTTTATTGCAGCAAACATGATTTTAGACCTTGTTTATTGCAGCAAACATGATTTTAGACCTTGTTTATTGCAGCAAACATGATTTTAGACCTTGTTTATTGCAGCAAACATGATTTTAGACCTTGTTTATTGCAGCAAACATGATTTTAGACCTTGTTTATTGCAGCAAACATGATTTTAGACCTTGTTTATTGCAGCAAACATGATTTTAGACCTTGTTTATTGCAGCAAACATGATTTTAGACCTTGTTTATTGCAGCAAACATGATTTTAGACCTTGTTTATTGCAGCAAACATGATTTTAGACCTTGTTTATTGCAGCAAACATGATTTTAGACCTTGTTTATTGCAGCAAACATGATTTTAGACCTTGTTTATTGCAGCAAACATGATTTTAGACCTTGTTTATTGCAGCAAACATGATTTTAGACCTTGTTTATTGCAGCAAACATGATTTTAGACCTTGTTTATTGCAGCAAACATGATTTTAGACCTTGTTTATTGCAGCAAACATGATTTTAGACCTTGTTTATTGCAGCAAACATGATTTTAGACCTTGTTTATTGCAGCAAACATGATTTTAGACCTTGTTTATTGCAGCAAACATGATTTTAGACCTTGTTTATTGCAGCAAACATGATTTTAGACCTTGTTTATTGCAGCAAACATGATTTTAGACCTTGTTTATTGCAGCAAACATGATTTTAGACCTTGTTTATTGCAGCAAACATGATTTTAGACCTTGTTTATTGCAGCAAACATGATTTTAGACCTTGTTTATTGCAGCAAACATGATTTTAGACCTTGTTTATTGCAGCAAACATGATTTTAGACCTTGTTTATTGCAGCAAACATGATTTTAGACCTTGTTTATTGCAGCAAACATGATTTTAGACCTTGTTTATTGCAGCAAACATGATTTTAGACCTTGTTTATTGCAGCAAACATGATTTTAGACCTTGTTTATTGCAGCAAACATGATTTTAGACCTTGTTTATTGCAGCAAACATGATTTTAGACCTTGTTTATTGCAGCAAACATGATTTTAGACCTTGTTTATTGCAGCAAACATGATTTTAGACCTTGTTTATTGCAGCAAACATGATTTTAGACCTTGTTTATTGCAGCAAACATGATTTTAGACCTTGTTTATTGCAGCAAACATGATTTTAGACCTTGTTTATTGCAGCAAACATGATTTTAGACCTTGTTTATTGCAGCAAACATGATTTTAGACCTTGTTTATTGCAGCAAACATGATTTTAGACCTTGTTTATTGCAGCAAACATGATTTTAGACCTTGTTTATTGCAGCAAACATGATTTTAGACCTTGTTTATTGCAGCAAACATGATTTTAGACCTTGTTTATTGCAGCAAACATGATTTTAGACCTTGTTTATTGCAGCAAACATGATTTTAGACCTTGTTTATTGCAGCAAACATGATTTTAGACCTTGTTTATTGCAGCAAACATGATTTTAGACCTTGTTTATTGCAGCAAACATGATTTTAGACCTTGTTTATTGCAGCAAACATGATTTTAGACCTTGTTTATTGCAGCAAACATGATTTTAGACCTTGTTTATTGCAGCAAACATGATTTTAGACCTTGTTTATTGCAGCAAACATGATTTTAGACCTTGTTTATTGCAGCAAACATGATTTTAGACCTTGTTTATTGCAGCAAACATGATTTTAGACCTTGTTTATTGCAGCAAACATGATTTTAGACCTTGTTTATTGCAGCAAACATGATTTTAGACCTTGTTTATTGCAGCAAACATGATTTTAGACCTTGTTTATTGCAGCAAACATGATTTTAGACCTTGTTTATTGCAGCAAACATGATTTTAGACCTTGTTTATTGCAGCAAACATGATTTTAGACCTTGTTTATTGCAGCAAACATGATTTTAGACCTTGTTTATTGCAGCAAACATGATTTTAGACCTTGTTTATTGCAGCAAACATGATTTTAGACCTTGTTTATTGCAGCAAACATGATTTTAGACCTTGTTTATTGCAGCAAACATGATTTTAGACCTTGTTTATTGCAGCAAACATGATTTTAGACCTTGTTTATTGCAGCAAACATGATTTTAGACCTTGTTTATTGCAGCAAACATGATTTTAGACCTTGTTTATTGCAGCAAACATGATTTTAGACCTTGTTTATTGCAGCAAACATGATTTTAGACCTTGTTTATTGCAGCAAACATGATTTTAGACCTTGTTTATTGCAGCAAACATGATTTTAGACCTTGTTTATTGCAGCAAACATGATTTTAGACCTTGTTTATTGCAGCAAACATGATTTTAGACCTTGTTTATTGCAGCAAACATGATTTTAGACCTTGTTTATTGCAGCAAACATGATTTTAGACCTTGTTTATTGCAGCAAACATGATTTTAGACCTTGTTTATTGCAGCAAACATGATTTTAGACCTTGTTTATTGCAGCAAACATGATTTTAGACCTTGTTTATTGCAGCAAACATGATTTTAGACCTTGTTTATTGCAGCAAACATGATTTTAGACCTTGTTTATTGCAGCAAACATGATTTTAGACCTTGTTTATTGCAGCAAACATGATTTTAGACCTTGTTTATTGCAGCAAACATGATTTTAGACCTTGTTTATTGCAGCAAACATGATTTTAGACCTTGTTTATTGCAGCAAACATGATTTTAGACCTTGTTTATTGCAGCAAACATGATTTTAGACCTTGTTTATTGCAGCAAACATGATTTTAGACCTTGTTTATTGCAGCAAACATGATTTTAGACCTTGTTTATTGCAGCAAACATGATTTTAGACCTTGTTTATTGCAGCAAACATGATTTTAGACCTTGTTTATTGCAGCAAACATGATTTTAGACCTTGTTTATTGCAGCAAACATGATTTTAGACCTTGTTTATTGCAGCAAACATGATTTTAGACCTTGTTTATTGCAGCAAACATGATTTTAGACCTTGTTTATTGCAGCAAACATGATTTTAGACCTTGTTTATTGCAGCAAACATGATTTTAGACCTTGTTTATTGCAGCAAACATGATTTTAGACCTTGTTTATTGCAGCAAACATGATTTTAGACCTTGTTTATTGCAGCAAACATGATTTTAGACCTTGTTTATTGCAGCAAACATGATTTTAGACCTTGTTTATTGCAGCAAACATGATTTTAGACCTTGTTTATTGCAGCAAACATGATTTTAGACCTTGTTTATTGCAGCAAACATGATTTTAGACCTTGTTTATTGCAGCAAACATGATTTTAGACCTTGTTTATTGCAGCAAACATGATTTTAGACCTTGTTTATTGCAGCAAACATGATTTTAGACCTTGTTTATTGCAGCAAACATGATTTTAGACCTTGTTTATTGCAGCAAACATGATTTTAGACCTTGTTTATTGCAGCAAACATGATTTTAGACCTTGTTTATTGCAGCAAACATGATTTTAGACCTTGTTTATTGCAGCAAACATGATTTTAGACCTTGTTTATTGCAGCAAACATGATTTTAGACCTTGTTTATTGCAGCAAACATGATTTTAGACCTTGTTTATTGCAGCAAACATGATTTTAGACCTTGTTTATTGCAGCAAACATGATTTTAGACCTTGTTTATTGCAGCAAACATGATTTTAGACCTTGTTTATTGCAGCAAACATGATTTTAGACCTTGTTTATTGCAGCAAACATGATTTTAGACCTTGTTTATTGCAGCAAACATGATTTTAGACCTTGTTTATTGCAGCAAACATGATTTTAGACCTTGTTTATTGCAGCAAACATGATTTTAGACCTTGTTTATTGCAGCAAACATGATTTTAGACCTTGTTTATTGCAGCAAACATGATTTTAGACCTTGTTTATTGCAGCAAACATG
This sequence comes from Oncorhynchus mykiss, assembly GCF_013265735.2. Taxonomy (NCBI): domain Eukaryota; kingdom Metazoa; phylum Chordata; class Actinopteri; order Salmoniformes; family Salmonidae; genus Oncorhynchus; species Oncorhynchus mykiss. Next base: position 52,576 of record NW_023494059.1, on the reverse strand, counting down.
ATTTTAGACCTTGTTTATTGCAGCAAACATGATTTTAGACCTTGTTTATTGCAGCAAACATGATTTTAGACCTTGTTTATTGCAGCAAACATGATTTTAGACCTTGTTTATTGCAGCAAACATGATTTTAGACCTTGTTTATTGCAGCAAACATGATTTTAGACCTTGTTTATTGCAGCAAACATGATTTTAGACCTTGTTTATTGCAGCAAACATGATTTTAGACCTTGTTTATTGCAGCAAACATGATTTTAGACCTTGTTTATTGCAGCAAACATGATTTTAGACCTTGTTTATTGCAGCAAACATGATTTTAGACCTTGTTTATTGCAGCAAACATGATTTTAGACCTTGTTTATTGCAGCAAACATGATTTTAGACCTTGTTTATTGCAGCAAACATGATTTTAGACCTTGTTTATTGCAGCAAACATGATTTTAGACCTTGTTTATTGCAGCAAACATGATTTTAGACCTTGTTTATTGCAGCAAACATGATTTTAGACCTTGTTTATTGCAGCAAACATGATTTTAGACCTTGTTTATTGCAGCAAACATGATTTTAGACCTTGTTTATTGCAGCAAACATGATTTTAGACCTTGTTTATTGCAGCAAACATGATTTTAGACCTTGTTTATTGCAGCAAACATGATTTTAGACCTTGTTTATTGCAGCAAACATGATTTTAGACCTTGTTTATTGCAGCAAACATGATTTTAGACCTTGTTTATTGCAGCAAACATGATTTTAGACCTTGTTTATTGCAGCAAACATGATTTTAGACCTTGTTTATTGCAGCAAACATGATTTTAGACCTTGTTTATTGCAGCAAACATGATTTTAGACCTTGTTTATTGCAGCAAACATGATTTTAGACCTTGTTTATTGCAGCAAACATGATTTTAGACCTTGTTTATTGCAGCAAACATGATTTTAGACCTTGTTTATTGCAGCAAACATGATTTTAGACCTTGTTTATTGCAGCAAACATGATTTTAGACCTTGTTTATTGCAGCAAACATGATTTTAGACCTTGTTTATTGCAGCAAACATGATTTTAGACCTTGTTTATTGCAGCAAACATGATTTTAGACCTTGTTTATTGCAGCAAACATGATTTTAGACCTTGTTTATTGCAGCAAACATGATTTTAGACCTTGTTTATTGCAGCAAACATGATTTTAGACCTTGTTTATTGCAGCAAACATGATTTTAGACCTTGTTTATTGCAGCAAACATGATTTTAGACCTTGTTTATTGCAGCAAACATGATTTTAGACCTTGTTTATTGCAGCAAACATGATTTTAGACCTTGTTTATTGCAGCAAACATGATTTTAGACCTTGTTTATTGCAGCAAACATGATTTTAGACCTTGTTTATTGCAGCAAACATGATTTTAGACCTTGTTTATTGCAGCAAACATGATTTTAGACCTTGTTTATTGCAGCAAACATGATTTTAGACCTTGTTTATTGCAGCAAACATGATTTTAGACCTTGTTTATTGCAGCAAACATGATTTTAGACCTTGTTTATTGCAGCAAACATGATTTTAGACCTTGTTTATTGCAGCAAACATGATTTTAGACCTTGTTTATTGCAGCAAACATGATTTTAGACCTTGTTTATTGCAGCAAACATGATTTTAGACCTTGTTTATTGCAGCAAACATGATTTTAGACCTTGTTTATTGCAGCAAACATGATTTTAGACCTTGTTTATTGCAGCAAACATGATTTTAGACCTTGTTTATTGCAGCAAACATGATTTTAGACCTTGTTTATTGCAGCAAACATGATTTTAGACCTTGTTTATTGCAGCAAACATGATTTTAGACCTTGTTTATTGCAGCAAACATGATTTTAGACCTTGTTTATTGCAGCAAACATGATTTTAGACCTTGTTTATTGCAGCAAACATGATTTTAGACCTTGTTTATTGCAGCAAACATGATTTTAGACCTTGTTTATTGCAGCAAACATGATTTTAGACCTTGTTTATTGCAGCAAACATGATTTTAGACCTTGTTTATTGCAGCAAACATGATTTTAGACCTTGTTTATTGCAGCAAACATGATTTTAGACCTTGTTTATTGCAGCAAACATGATTTTAGACCTTGTTTATTGCAGCAAACATGATTTTAGACCTTGTTTATTGCAGCAAACATGATTTTAGACCTTGTTTATTGCAGCAAACATGATTTTAGACCTTGTTTATTGCAGCAAACATGATTTTAGACCTTGTTTATTGCAGCAAACATGATTTTAGACCTTGTTTATTGCAGCAAACATGATTTTAGACCTTGTTTATTGCAGCAAACATGATTTTAGACCTTGTTTATTGCAGCAAACATGATTTTAGACCTTGTTTATTGCAGCAAACATGATTTTAGACCTTGTTTATTGCAGCAAACATGATTTTAGACCTTGTTTATTGCAGCAAACATGATTTTAGACCTTGTTTATTGCAGCAAACATGATTTTAGACCTTGTTTATTGCAGCAAACATGATTTTAGACCTTGTTTATTGCAGCAAACATGATTTTAGACCTTGTTTATTGCAGCAAACATGATTTTAGACCTTGTTTATTGCAGCAAACATGATTTTAGACCTTGTTTATTGCAGCAAACATGATTTTAGACCTTGTTTATTGCAGCAAACATGATTTTAGACCTTGTTTATTGCAGCAAACATGATTTTAGACCTTGTTTATTGCAGCAAACATGATTTTAGACCTTGTTTATTGCAGCAAACATGATTTTAGACCTTGTTTATTGCAGCAAACATGATTTTAGACCTTGTTTATTGCAGCAAACATGATTTTAGACCTTGTTTATTGCAGCAAACATGATTTTAGACCTTGTTTATTGCAGCAAACATGATTTTAGACCTTGTTTATTGCAGCAAACATGATTTTAGACCTTGTTTATTGCAGCAAACATGATTTTAGACCTTGTTTATTGCAGCAAACATGATTTTAGACCTTGTTTATTGCAGCAAACATGATTTTAGACCTTGTTTATTGCAGCAAACATGATTTTAGACCTTGTTTATTGCAGCAAACATGATTTTAGACCTTGTTTATTGCAGCAAACATGATTTTAGACCTTGTTTATTGCAGCAAACATGATTTTAGACCTTGTTTATTGCAGCAAACATGATTTTAGACCTTGTTTATTGCAGCAAACATGATTTTAGACCTTGTTTATTGCAGCAAACATGATTTTAGACCTTGTTTATTGCAGCAAACATGATTTTAGACCTTGTTTATTGCAGCAAACATGATTTTAGACCTTGTTTATTGCAGCAAACATGATTTTAGACCTTGTTTATTGCAGCAAACATGATTTTAGACCTTGTTTATTGCAGCAAACATGATTTTAGACCTTGTTTATTGCAGCAAACATGATTTTAGACCTTGTTTATTGCAGCAAACATGATTTTAGACCTTGTTTATTGCAGCAAACATGATTTTAGACCTTGTTTATTGCAGCAAACATGATTTTAGACCTTGTTTATTGCAGCAAACATGATTTTAGACCTTGTTTATTGCAGCAAACATGATTTTAGACCTTGTTTATTGCAGCAAACATGATTTTAGACCTTGTTTATTGCAGCAAACATGATTTTAGACCTTGTTTATTGCAGCAAACATGATTTTAGACCTTGTTTATTGCAGCAAACATGATTTTAGACCTTGTTTATTGCAGCAAACATGATTTTAGACCTTGTTTATTGCAGCAAACATGATTTTAGACCTTGTTTATTGCAGCAAACATGATTTTAGACCTTGTTTATTGCAGCAAACATGATTTTAGACCTTGTTTATTGCAGCAAACATGATTTTAGACCTTGTTTATTGCAGCAAACATGATTTTAGACCTTGTTTATTGCAGCAAACATGATTTTAGACCTTGTTTATTGCAGCAAACATGATTTTAGACCTTGTTTATTGCAGCAAACATGATTTTAGACCTTGTTTATTGCAGCAAACATGATTTTAGACCTTGTTTATTGCAGCAAACATGATTTTAGACCTTGTTTATTGCAGCAAACATGATTTTAGACCTTGTTTATTGCAGCAAACATGATTTTAGACCTTGTTTATTGCAGCAAACATGATTTTAGACCTTGTTTATTGCAGCAAACATGATTTTAGACCTTGTTTATTGCAGCAAACATGATTTTAGACCTTGTTTATTGCAGCAAACATGATTTTAGACCTTGTTTATTGCAGCAAACATGATTTTAGACCTTGTTTATTGCAGCAAACATGATTTTAGACCTTGTTTATTGCAGCAAACATGATTTTAGACCTTGTTTATTGCAGCAAACATGATTTTAGACCTTGTTTATTGCAGCAAACATGATTTTAGACCTTGTTTATTGCAGCAAACATGATTTTAGACCTTGTTTATTGCAGCAAACATGATTTTAGACCTTGTTTATTGCAGCAAACATGATTTTAGACCTTGTTTATTGCAGCAAACATGATTTTAGACCTTGTTTATTGCAGCAAACATGATTTTAGACCTTGTTTATTGCAGCAAACATGATTTTAGACCTTGTTTATTGCAGCAAACATGATTTTAGACCTTGTTTATTGCAGCAAACATGATTTTAGACCTTGTTTATTGCAGCAAACATGATTTTAGACCTTGTTTATTGCAGCAAACATGATTTTAGACCTTGTTTATTGCAGCAAACATGATTTTAGACCTTGTTTATTGCAGCAAACATGATTTTAGACCTTGTTTATTGCAGCAAACATGATTTTAGACCTTGTTTATTGCAGCAAACATGATTTTAGACCTTGTTTATTGCAGCAAACATGATTTTAGACCTTGTTTATTGCAGCAAACATGATTTTAGACCTTGTTTATTGCAGCAAACATGATTTTAGACCTTGTTTATTGCAGCAAACATGATTTTAGACCTTGTTTATTGCAGCAAACATGATTTTAGACCTTGTTTATTGCAGCAAACATGATTTTAGACCTTGTTTATTGCAGCAAACATGATTTTAGACCTTGTTTATTGCAGCAAACATGATTTTAGACCTTGTTTATTGCAGCAAACATGATTTTAGACCTTGTTTATTGCAGCAAACATGATTTTAGACCTTGTTTATTGCAGCAAACATGATTTTAGACCTTGTTTATTGCAGCAAACATGATTTTAGACCTTGTTTATTGCAGCAAACATGATTTTAGACCTTGTTTATTGCAGCAAACATGATTTTAGACCTTGTTTATTGCAGCAAACATGATTTTAGACCTTGTTTATTGCAGCAAACATGATTTTAGACCTTGTTTATTGCAGCAAACATGATTTTAGACCTTGTTTATTGCAGCAAACATGATTTTAGACCTTGTTTATTGCAGCAAACATGATTTTAGACCTTGTTTATTGCAGCAAACATGATTTTAGACCTTGTTTATTGCAGCAAACATGATTTTAGACCTTGTTTATTGCAGCAAACATGATTTTAGACCTTGTTTATTGCAGCAAACATGATTTTAGACCTTGTTTATTGCAGCAAACATGATTTTAGACCTTGTTTATTGCAGCAAACATGATTTTAGACCTTGTTTATTGCAGCAAACATGATTTTAGACCTTGTTTATTGCAGCAAACATGATTTTAGACCTTGTTTATTGCAGCAAACATGATTTTAGACCTTGTTTATTGCAGCAAACATGATTTTAGACCTTGTTTATTGCAGCAAACATGATTTTAGACCTTGTTTATTGCAGCAAACATGATTTTAGACCTTGTTTATTGCAGCAAACATGATTTTAGACCTTGTTTATTGCAGCAAACATGATTTTAGACCTTGTTTATTGCAGCAAACATGATTTTAGACCTTGTTTATTGCAGCAAACATGATTTTAGACCTTGTTTATTGCAGCAAACATGATTTTAGACCTTGTTTATTGCAGCAAACATGATTTTAGACCTTGTTTATTGCAGCATTGCAGCAAACATGATTTTAGACCTTGTTTATTGCAGCAAACATGATTTTAGACCTTGTTTATTGCAGCAAACATGATTTTAGACCTTGTTTATTGCAGCAAACATGATTTTAGACCTTGTTTATTGCAGCAAACATGATTTTAGACCTTGTTTATTGCAGCAAACATGATTTTAGACCTTGTTTATTGCAGCAAACATGATTTTAGACCTTGTTTATTGCAGCAAACATGATTTTAGACCTTGTTTATTGCAGCAAACATGATTTTAGACCTTGTTTATTGCAGCAAACATGATTTTAGACCTTGTTTATTGCAGCAAACATGATTTTAGACCTTGTTTATTGCAGCAAACATGATTTTAGACCTTGTTTATTGCAGCAAACATGATTTTAGACCTTGTTTATTGCAGCAAACATGATTTTAGACCTTGTTTATTGCAGCAAACATGATTTTAGACCTTGTTTATTGCAGCAAACATGATTTTAGACCTTGTTTATTGCAGCAAACATGATTTTAGACCTTGTTTATTGCAGCAAACATGATTTTAGACCTTGTTTATTGCAGCAAACATGATTTTAGACCTTGTTTATTGCAGCAAACATGATTTTAGACCTTGTTTATTGCAGCAAACATGATTTTAGACCTTGTTTATTGCAGCAAACATGATTTTAGACCTTGTTTATTGCAGCAAACATGATTTTAGACCTTGTTTATTGCAGCAAACATGATTTTAGACCTTGTTTATTGCAGCAAACATGATTTTAGACCTTGTTTATTGCAGCAAACATGATTTTAGACCTTGTTTATTGCAGCAAACATGATTTTAGACCTTGTTTATTGCAGCAAACATGATTTTAGACCTTGTTTATTGCAGCAAACATGATTTTAGACCTTGTTTATTGCAGCAAACATGATTTTAGACCTTGTTTATTGCAGCAAACATGATTTTAGACCTTGTTTATTGCAGCAAACATGATTTTAGACCTTGTTTATTGCAGCAAACATGATTTTAGACCTTGTTTATTGCAGCAAACATGATTTTAGACCTTGTTTATTGCAGCAAACATGATTTTAGACCTTGTTTATTGCAGCAAACATGATTTTAGACCTTGTTTATTGCAGCAAACATGATTTTAGACCTTGTTTATTGCAGCAAACATGATTTTAGACCTTGTTTATTGCAGCAAACATGATTTTAGACCTTGTTTATTGCAGCAAACATGATTTTAGACCTTGTTTATTGCAGCAAACATGATTTTAGACCTTGTTTATTGCAGCAAACATGATTTTAGACCTTGTTTATTGCAGCAAACATGATTTTAGACCTTGTTTATTGCAGCAAACATGATTTTAGACCTTGTTTATTGCAGCAAACATGATTTTAGACCTTGTTTATTGCAGCAAACATGATTTTAGACCTTGTTTATTGCAGCAAACATGATTTTAGACCTTGTTTATTGCAGCAAACATGATTTTAGACCTTGTTTATTGCAGCAAACATGATTTTAGACCTTGTTTATTGCAGCAAACATGATTTTAGACCTTGTTTATTGCAGCAAACATGATTTTAGACCTTGTTTATTGCAGCAAACATGATTTTAGACCTTGTTTATTGCAGCAAACATGATTTTAGACCTTGTTTATTGCAGCAAACATGATTTTAGACCTTGTTTATTGCAGCAAACATGATTTTAGACCTTGTTTATTGCAGCAAACATGATTTTAGACCTTGTTTATTGCAGCAAACATGATTTTAGACCTTGTTTATTGCAGCAAACATGATTTTAGACCTTGTTTATTGCAGCAAACATGATTTTAGACCTTGTTTATTGCAGCAAACATGATTTTAGACCTTGTTTATTGCAGCAAACATGATTTTAGACCTTGTTTATTGCAGCAAACATGATTTTAGACCTTGTTTATTGCAGCAAACATGATTTTAGACCTTGTTTATTGCAGCAAACATGATTTTAGACCTTGTTTATTGCAGCAAACATGATTTTAGACCTTGTTTATTGCAGCAAACATGATTTTAGACCTTGTTTATTGCAGCAAACATGATTTTAGACCTTGTTTATTGCAGCAAACATGATTTTAGACCTTGTTTATTGCAGCAAACATGATTTTAGACCTTGTTTATTGCAGCAAACATGATTTTAGACCTTGTTTATTGCAGCAAACATGATTTTAGACCTTGTTTATTGCAGCAAACATGATTTTAGACCTTGTTTATTGCAGCAAACATGATTTTAGACCTTGTTTATTGCAGCAAACATGATTTTAGACCTTGTTTATTGCAGCAAACATGATTTTAGACCTTGTTTATTGCAGCAAACATGATTTTAGACCTTGTTTATTGCAGCAAACATGATTTTAGACCTTGTTTATTGCAGCAAACATGATTTTAGACCTTGTTTATTGCAGCAAACATGATTTTAGACCTTGTTTATTGCAGCAAACATGATTTTAGACCTTGTTTATTGCAGCAAACATGATTTTAGACCTTGTTTATTGCAGCAAACATGATTTTAGACCTTGTTTATTGCAGCAAACATGATTTTAGACCTTGTTTATTGCAGCAAACATGATTTTAGACCTTGTTTATTGCAGCAAACATGATTTTAGACCTTGTTTATTGCAGCAAACATGATTTTAGACCTTGTTTATTGCAGCAAACATGATTTTAGACCTTGTTTATTGCAGCAAACATGATTTTAGACCTTGTTTATTGCAGCAAACATGATTTTAGACCTTGTTTATTGCAGCAAACATGATTTTAGACCTTGTTTATTGCAGCAAACATGATTTTAGACCTTGTTTATTGCAGCAAACATGATTTTAGACCTTGTTTATTGCAGCAAACATGATTTTAGACCTTGTTTATTGCAGCAAACATGATTTTAGACCTTGTTTATTGCAGCAAACATGATTTTAGACCTTGTTTATTGCAGCAAACATGATTTTAGACCTTGTTTATTGCAGCAAACATGATTTTAGACCTTGTTTATTGCAGCAAACATGATTTTAGACCTTGTTTATTGCAGCAAACATGATTTTAGACCTTGTTTATTGCAGCAAACATGATTTTAGACCTTGTTTATTGCAGCAAACATGATTTTAGACCTTGTTTATTGCAGCAAACATGATTTTAGACCTTGTTTATTGCAGCAAACATGATTTTAGACCTTGTTTATTGCAGCAAACATGATTTTAGACCTTGTTTATTGCAGCAAACATGATTTTAGACCTTGTTTATTGCAGCAAACATGATTTTAGACCTTGTTTATTGCAGCAAACATGATTTTAGACCTTGTTTATTGCAGCAAACATGATTTTAGACCTTGTTTATTGCAGCAAACATGATTTTAGACCTTGTTTATTGCAGCAAACATGATTTTAGACCTTGTTTATTGCAGCAAACATGATTTTAGACCTTGTTTATTGCAGCAAACATGATTTTAGACCTTGTTTATTGCAGCAAACATGATTTTAGACCTTGTTTATTGCAGCAAACATGATTTTAGACCTTGTTTATTGCAGCAAACATGATTTTAGACCTTGTTTATTGCAGCAAACATGATTTTAGACCTTGTTTATTGCAGCAAACATGATTTTAGACCTTGTTTATTGCAGCAAACATGATTTTAGACCTTGTTTATTGCAGCAAACATGATTTTAGACCTTGTTTATTGCAGCAAACATGATTTTAGACCTTGTTTATTGCAGCAAACATGATTTTAGACCTTGTTTATTGCAGCAAACATGATTTTAGACCTTGTTTATTGCAGCAAACATGATTTTAGACCTTGTTTATTGCAGCAAACATGATTTTAGACCTTGTTTATTGCAGCAAACATGATTTTAGACCTTGTTTATTGCAGCAAACATGATTTTAGACCTTGTTTATTGCAGCAAACATGATTTTAGACCTTGTTTATTGCAGCAAACATGATTTTAGACCTTGTTTATTGCAGCAAACATGATTTTAGACCTTGTTTATTGCAGCAAACATGATTTTAGACCTTGTTTATTGCAGCAAACATGATTTTAGACCTTGTTTATTGCAGCAAACATGATTTTAGACCTTGTTTATTGCAGCAAACATGATTTTAGACCTTGTTTATTGCAGCAAACATGATTTTAGACCTTGTTTATTGCAGCAAACATGATTTTAGACCTTGTTTATTGCAGCAAACATGATTTTAGACCTTGTTTATTGCAGCAAACATGATTTTAGACCTTGTTTATTGCAGCAAACATGATTTTAGACCTTGTTTATTGCAGCAAACATGATTTTAGACCTTGTTTATTGCAGCAAACATGATTTTAGACCTTGTTTATTGCAGCAAACATGATTTTAGACCTTGTTTATTGCAGCAAACATGATTTTAGACCTTGTTTATTGCAGCAAACATGATTTTAGACCTTGTTTATTGCAGCAAACATGATTTTAGACCTTGTTTATTGCAGCAAACATGATTTTAGACCTTGTTTATTGCAGCAAACATGATTTTAGACCTTGTTTATTGCAGCAAACATGATTTTAGACCTTGTTTATTGCAGCAAACATGATTTTAGACCTTGTTTATTGCAGCAAACATGATTTTAGACCTTGTTTATTGCAGCAAACATGATTTTAGACCTTGTTTATTGCAGCAAACATGATTTTAGACCTTGTTTATTGCAGCAAACATGATTTTAGACCTTGTTTATTGCAGCAAACATGATTTTAGACCTTGTTTATTGCAGCAAACATGATTTTAGACCTTGTTTATTGCAGCAAACATGATTTTAGACCTTGTTTATTGCAGCAAACATGATTTTAGACCTTGTTTATTGCAGCAAACATGATTTTAGACCTTGTTTATTGCAGCAAACATGATTTTAGACCTTGTTTATTGCAGCAAACATGATTTTAGACCTTGTTTATTGCAGCAAACATGATTTTAGACCTTGTTTATTGCAGCAAACATGATTTTAGACCTTGTTTATTGCAGCAAACATGATTTTAGACCTTGTTTATTGCAGCAAACATGATTTTAGACCTTGTTTATTGCAGCAAACATGATTTTAGACCTTGTTTATTGCAGCAAACATGATTTTAGACCTTGTTTATTGCAGCAAACATGATTTTAGACCTTGTTTATTGCAGCAAACATGATTTTAGACCTTGTTTATTGCAGCAAACATGATTTTAGACCTTGTTTATTGCAGCAAACATGATTTTAGACCTTGTTTATTGCAGCAAACATGATTTTAGACCTTGTTTATTGCAGCAAACATGATTTTAGACCTTGTTTATTGCAGCAAACATGATTTTAGACCTTGTTTATTGCAGCAAACATGATTTTAGACCTTGTTTATTGCAGCAAACATGATTTTAGACCTTGTTTATTGCAGCAAACATGATTTTAGACCTTGTTTATTGCAGCAAACATGATTTTAGACCTTGTTTATTGCAGCAAACATGATTTTAGACCTTGTTTATTGCAGCAAACATGATTTTAGACCTTGTTTATTGCAGCAAACATGATTTTAGACCTTGTTTATTGCAGCAAACATGATTTTAGACCTTGTTTATTGCAGCAAACATGATTTTAGACCTTGTTTATTGCAGCAAACATGATTTTAGACCTTGTTTATTGCAGCAAACATGATTTTAGACCTTGTTTATTGCAGCAAACATGATTTTAGACCTTGTTTATTGCAGCAAACATGATTTTAGACCTTGTTTATTGCAGCAAACATGATTTTAGACCTTGTTTATTGCAGCAAACATGATTTTAGACCTTGTTTATTGCAGCAAACATGATTTTAGACCTTGTTTATTGCAGCAAACATGATTTTAGACCTTGTTTATTGCAGCAAACATGATTTTAGACCTTGTTTATTGCAGCAAACATGATTTTAGACCTTGTTTATTGCAGCAAACATGATTTTAGACCTTGTTTATTGCAGCAAACATGATTTTAGACCTTGTTTATTGCAGCAAACATGATTTTAGACCTTGTTTATTGCAGCAAACATGATTTTAGACCTTGTTTATTGCAGCAAACATGATTTTAGACCTTGTTTATTGCAGCAAACATGATTTTAGACCTTGTTTATTGCAGCAAACATGATTTTAGACCTTGTTTATTGCAGCAAACATGATTTTAGACCTTGTTTATTGCAGCAAACATGATTTTAGACCTTGTTTATTGCAGCAAACATGATTTTAGACCTTGTTTATTGCAGCAAACATGATTTTAGACCTTGTTTATTGCAGCAAACATGATTTTAGACCTTGTTTATTGCAGCAAACATGATTTTAGACCTTGTTTATTGCAGCAAACATGATTTTAGACCTTGTTTATTGCAGCAAACATGATTTTAGACCTTGTTTATTGCAGCAAACATGATTTTAGACCTTGTTTATTGCAGCAAACATGATTTTAGACCTTGTTTATTGCAGCAAACATGATTTTAGACCTTGTTTATTGCAGCAAACATGATTTTAGACCTTGTTTATTGCAGCAAACATGATTTTAGACCTTGTTTATTGCAGCAAACATGATTTTAGACCTTGTTTATTGCAGCAAACATGATTTTAGACCTTGTTTATTGCAGCAAACATGATTTTAGACCTTGTTTATTGCAGCAAACATGATTTTAGACCTTGTTTATTGCAGCAAACATGATTTTAGACCTTGTTTATTGCAGCAAACATGATTTTAGACCTTGTTTATTGCAGCAAACATGATTTTAGACCTTGTTTATTGCAGCAAACATGATTTTAGACCTTGTTTATTGCAGCAAACATGATTTTAGACCTTGTTTATTGCAGCAAACATGATTTTAGACCTTGTTTATTGCAGCAAACATGATTTTAGACCTTGTTTATTGCAGCAAACATGATTTTAGACCTTGTTTATTGCAGCAAACATGATTTTAGACCTTGTTTATTGCAGCAAACATGATTTTAGACCTTGTTTATTGCAGCAAACATGATTTTAGACCTTGTTTATTGCAGCAAACATGATTTTAGACCTTGTTTATTGCAGCAAACATGATTTTAGACCTTGTTTATTGCAGCAAACATGATTTTAGACCTTGTTTATTGCAGCAAACATGATTTTAGACCTTGTTTATTGCAGCAAACATGATTTTAGACCTTGTTTATTGCAGCAAACATGATTTTAGACCTTGTTTATTGCAGCAAACATGATTTTAGACCTTGTTTATTGCAGCAAACATGATTTTAGACCTTGTTTATTGCAGCAAACATGATTTTAGACCTTGTTTATTGCAGCAAACATGATTTTAGACCTTGTTTATTGCAGCAAACATGATTTTAGACCTTGTTTATTGCAGCAAACATGATTTTAGACCTTGTTTATTGCAGCAAACATGATTTTAGACCTTGTTTATTGCAGCAAACATGATTTTAGACCTTGTTTATTGCAGCAAACATGATTTTAGACCTTGTTTATTGCAGCAAACATGATTTTAGACCTTGTTTATTGCAGCAAACATGATTTTAGACCTTGTTTATTGCAGCAAACATGATTTTAGACCTTGTTTATTGCAGCAAACATGATTTTAGACCTTGTTTATTGCAGCAAACATGATTTTAGACCTTGTTTATTGCAGCAAACATGATTTTAGACCTTGTTTATTGCAGCAAACATGATTTTAGACCTTGTTTATTGCAGCAAACATGATTTTAGACCTTGTTTATTGCAGCAAACATGATTTTAGACCTTGTTTATTGCAGCAAACATGATTTTAGACCTTGTTTATTGCAGCAAACATGATTTTAGACCTTGTTTATTGCAGCAAACATGATTTTAGACCTTGTTTATTGCAGCAAACATGATTTTAGACCTTGTTTATTGCAGCAAACATGATTTTAGACCTTGTTTATTGCAGCAAACATGATTTTAGACCTTGTTTATTGCAGCAAACATGATTTTAGACCTTGTTTATTGCAGCAAACATGATTTTAGACCTTGTTTATTGCAGCAAACATGATTTTAGACCTTGTTTATTGCAGCAAACATGATTTTAGACCTTGTTTATTGCAGCAAACATGATTTTAGACCTTGTTTATTGCAGCAAACATGATTTTAGACCTTGTTTATTGCAGCAAACATGATTTTAGACCTTGTTTATTGCAGCAAACATGATTTTAGACCTTGTTTATTGCAGCAAACATGATTTTAGACCTTGTTTATTGCAGCAAACATGATTTTAGACCTTGTTTATTGCAGCAAACATGATTTTAGACCTTGTTTATTGCAGCAAACATGATTTTAGACCTTGTTTATTGCAGCAAACATGATTTTAGACCTTGTTTATTGCAGCAAACATGATTTTAGACCTTGTTTATTGCAGCAAACATGATTTTAGACCTTGTTTATTGCAGCAAACATGATTTTAGACCTTGTTTATTGCAGCAAACATGATTTTAGACCTTGTTTATTGCAGCAAACATGATTTTAGACCTTGTTTATTGCAGCAAACATGATTTTAGACCTTGTTTATTGCAGCAAACATGATTTTAGACCTTGTTTATTGCAGCAAACATGATTTTAGACCTTGTTTATTGCAGCAAACATGATTTTAGACCTTGTTTATTGCAGCAAACATGATTTTAGACCTTGTTTATTGCAGCAAACATGATTTTAGACCTTGTTTATTGCAGCAAACATGATTTTAGACCTTGTTTATTGCAGCAAACATGATTTTAGACCTTGTTTATTGCAGCAAACATGATTTTAGACCTTGTTTATTGCAGCAAACATGATTTTAGACCTTGTTTATTGCAGCAAACATGATTTTAGACCTTGTTTATTGCAGCAAACATGATTTTAGACCTTGTTTATTGCAGCAAACATGATTTTAGACCTTGTTTATTGCAGCAAACATGATTTTAGACCTTGTTTATTGCAGCAAACATGATTTTAGACCTTGTTTATTGCAGCAAACATGATTTTAGACCTTGTTTATTGCAGCAAACATGATTTTAGACCTTGTTTATTGCAGCAAACATGATTTTAGACCTTGTTTATTGCAGCAAACATGATTTTAGACCTTGTTTATTGCAGCAAACATGATTTTAGACCTTGTTTATTGCAGCAAACATGATTTTAGACCTTGTTTATTGCAGCAAACATGATTTTAGACCTTGTTTATTGCAGCAAACATGATTTTAGACCTTGTTTATTGCAGCAAACATGATTTTAGACCTTGTTTATTGCAGCAAACATGATTTTAGACCTTGTTTATTGCAGCAAACATGATTTTAGACCTTGTTTATTGCAGCAAACATGATTTTAGACCTTGTTTATTGCAGCAAACATGATTTTAGACCTTGTTTATTGCAGCAAACATGATTTTAGACCTTGTTTATTGCAGCAAACATGATTTTAGACCTTGTTTATTGCAGCAAACATGATTTTAGACCTTGTTTATTGCAGCAAACATGATTTTAGACCTTGTTTATTGCAGCAAACATGATTTTAGACCTTGTTTATTGCAGCAAACATGATTTTAGACCTTGTTTATTGCAGCAAACATGATTTTAGACCTTGTTTATTGCAGCAAACATGATTTTAGACCTTGTTTATTGCAGCAAACATGATTTTAGACCTTGTTTATTGCAGCAAACATGATTTTAGACCTTGTTTATTGCAGCAAACATGATTTTAGACCTTGTTTATTGCAGCAAACATGATTTTAGACCTTGTTTATTGCAGCAAACATGATTTTAGACCTTGTTTATTGCAGCAAACATGATTTTAGACCTTGTTTATTGCAGCAAACATGATTTTAGACCTTGTTTATTGCAGCAAACATGATTTTAGACCTTGTTTATTGCAGCAAACATGATTTTAGACCTTGTTTATTGCAGCAAACATGATTTTAGACCTTGTTTATTGCAGCAAACATGATTTTAGACCTTGTTTATTGCAGCAAACATGATTTTAGACCTTGTTTATTGCAGCAAACATGATTTTAGACCTTGTTTATTGCAGCAAACATGATTTTAGACCTTGTTTATTGCAGCAAACATGATTTTAGACCTTGTTTATTGCAGCAAACATGATTTTAGACCTTGTTTATTGCAGCAAACATGATTTTAGACCTTGTTTATTGCAGCAAACATGATTTTAGACCTTGTTTATTGCAGCAAACATGATTTTAGACCTTGTTTATTGCAGCAAACATGATTTTAGACCTTGTTTATTGCAGCAAACATGATTTTAGACCTTGTTTATTGCAGCAAACATGATTTTAGACCTTGTTTATTGCAGCAAACATGATTTTAGACCTTGTTTATTGCAGCAAACATGATTTTAGACCTTGTTTATTGCAGCAAACATGATTTTAGACCTTGTTTATTGCAGCAAACATGATTTTAGACCTTGTTTATTGCAGCAAACATGATTTTAGACCTTGTTTATTGCAGCAAACATGATTTTAGACCTTGTTTATTGCAGCAAACATGATTTTAGACCTTGTTTATTGCAGCAAACATGATTTTAGACCTTGTTTATTGCAGCAAACATGATTTTAGACCTTGTTTATTGCAGCAAACATGATTTTAGACCTTGTTTATTGCAGCAAACATGATTTTAGACCTTGTTTATTGCAGCAAACATGATTTTAGACCTTGTTTATTGCAGCAAACATGATTTTAGACCTTGTTTATTGCAGCAAACATGATTTTAGACCTTGTTTATTGCAGCAAACATGATTTTAGACCTTGTTTATTGCAGCAAACATGATTTTAGACCTTGTTTATTGCAGCAAACATGATTTTAGACCTTGTTTATTGCAGCAAACATGATTTTAGACCTTGTTTATTGCAGCAAACATGATTTTAGACCTTGTTTATTGCAGCAAACATGATTTTAGACCTTGTTTATTGCAGCAAACATGATTTTAGACCTTGTTTATTGCAGCAAACATGATTTTAGACCTTGTTTATTGCAGCAAACATGATTTTAGACCTTGTTTATTGCAGCAAACATGATTTTAGACCTTGTTTATTGCAGCAAACATGATTTTAGACCTTGTTTATTGCAGCAAACATGATTTTAGACCTTGTTTATTGCAGCAAACATGATTTTAGACCTTGTTTATTGCAGCAAACATGATTTTAGACCTTGTTTATTGCAGCAAACATGATTTTAGACCTTGTTTATTGCAGCAAACATGATTTTAGACCTTGTTTATTGCAGCAAACATGATTTTAGACCTTGTTTATTGCAGCAAACATGATTTTAGACCTTGTTTATTGCAGCAAACATGATTTTAGACCTTGTTTATTGCAGCAAACATGATTTTAGACCTTGTTTATTGCAGCAAACATGATTTTAGACCTTGTTTATTGCAGCAAACATGATTTTAGACCTTGTTTATTGCAGCAAACATGATTTTAGACCTTGTTTATTGCAGCAAACATGATTTTAGACCTTGTTTATTGCAGCAAACATGATTTTAGACCTTGTTTATTGCAGCAAACATGATTTTAGACCTTGTTTATTGCAGCAAACATGATTTTAGACCTTGTTTATTGCAGCAAACATGATTTTAGACCTTGTTTATTGCAGCAAACATGATTTTAGACCTTGTTTATTGCAGCAAACATGATTTTAGACCTTGTTTATTGCAGCAAACATGATTTTAGACCTTGTTTATTGCAGCAAACATTGCAGCAAACATGATTTTAGACCTTGTTTATTGCAGCAAACATGATTTTAGACCTTGTTTATTGCAGCAAACATGATTTTAGACCTTGTTTATTGCAGCAAACATGATTTTAGACCTTGTTTATTGCAGCAAACATGATTTTAGACCTTGTTTATTGCAGCAAACATGATTTTAGACCTTGTTTATTGCAGCAAACATGATTTTAGACCTTGTTTATTGCAGCAAACATGATTTTAGACCTTGTTTATTGCAGCAAACATGATTTTAGACCTTGTTTATTGCAGCAAACATGATTTTAGACCTTGTTTATTGCAGCAAACATGATTTTAGACCTTGTTTATTGCAGCAAACATGATTTTAGACCTTGTTTATTGCAGCAAACATGATTTTAGACCTTGTTTATTGCAGCAAACATGATTTTAGACCTTGTTTATTGCAGCAAACATGATTTTAGACCTTGTTTATTGCAGCAAACATGATTTTAGACCTTGTTTATTGCAGCAAACATGATTTTAGACCTTGTTTATTGCAGCAAACATGATTTTAGACCTTGTTTATTGCAGCAAACATGATTTTAGACCTTGTTTATTGCAGCAAACATGATTTTAGACCTTGTTTATTGCAGCAAACATGATTTTAGACCTTGTTTATTGCAGCAAACATGATTTTAGACCTTGTTTATTGCAGCAAACATGATTTTAGACCTTGTTTATTGCAGCAAACATGATTTTAGACCTTGTTTATTGCAGCAAACATGATTTTAGACCTTGTTTATTGCAGCAAACATGATTTTAGACCTTGTTTATTGCAGCAAACATGATTTTAGACCTTGTTTATTGCAGCAAACATGATTTTAGACCTTGTTTATTGCAGCAAACATGATTTTAGACCTTGTTTATTGCAGCAAACATGATTTTAGACCTTGTTTATTGCAGCAAACATGATTTTAGACCTTGTTTATTGCAGCAAACATGATTTTAGACCTTGTTTATTGCAGCAAACATGATTTTAGACCTTGTTTATTGCAGCAAACATGATTTTAGACCTTGTTTATTGCAGCAAACATGATTTTAGACCTTGTTTATTGCAGCAAACATGATTTTAGACCTTGTTTATTGCAGCAAACATGATTTTAGACCTTGTTTATTGCAGCAAACATGATTTTAGACCTTGTTTATTGCAGCAAACATGATTTTAGACCTTGTTTATTGCAGCAAACATGATTTTAGACCTTGTTTATTGCAGCAAACATGATTTTAGACCTTGTTTATTGCAGCAAACATGATTTTAGACCTTGTTTATTGCAGCAAACATGATTTTAGACCTTGTTTATTGCAGCAAACATGATTTTAGACCTTGTTTATTGCAGCAAACATGATTTTAGACCTTGTTTATTGCAGCAAACATGATTTTAGACCTTGTTTATTGCAGCAAACATGATTTTAGACCTTGTTTATTGCAGCAAACATGATTTTAGACCTTGTTTATTGCAGCAAACATGATTTTAGACCTTGTTTATTGCAGCAAACATGATTTTAGACCTTGTTTATTGCAGCAAACATGATTTTAGACCTTGTTTATTGCAGCAAACATGATTTTAGACCTTGTTTATTGCAGCAAACATGATTTTAGACCTTGTTTATTGCAGCAAACATGATTTTAGACCTTGTTTATTGCAGCAAACATGATTTTAGACCTTGTTTATTGCAGCAAACATGATTTTAGACCTTGTTTATTGCAGCAAACATGATTTTAGACCTTGTTTATTGCAGCAAACATGATTTTAGACCTTGTTTATTGCAGCAAACATGATTTTAGACCTTGTTTATTGCAGCAAACATGATTTTAGACCTTGTTTATTGCAGCAAACATGATTTTAGACCTTGTTTATTGCAGCAAACATGATTTTAGACCTTGTTTATTGCAGCAAACATGATTTTAGACCTTGTTTATTGCAGCAAACATGATTTTAGACCTTGTTTATTGCAGCAAACATGATTTTAGACCTTGTTTATTGCAGCAAACATGATTTTAGACCTTGTTTATTGCAGCAAACATGATTTTAGACCTTGTTTATTGCAGCAAACATGATTTTAGACCTTGTTTATTGCAGCAAACATGATTTTAGACCTTGTTTATTGCAGCAAACATGATTTTAGACCTTGTTTATTGCAGCAAACATGATTTTAGACCTTGTTTATTGCAGCAAACATGATTTTAGACCTTGTTTATTGCAGCAAACATGATTTTAGACCTTGTTTATTGCAGCAAACATGATTTTAGACCTTGTTTATTGCAGCAAACATGATTTTAGACCTTGTTTATTGCAGCAAACATGATTTTAGACCTTGTTTATTGCAGCAAACATGATTTTAGACCTTGTTTATTGCAGCAAACATGATTTTAGACCTTGTTTATTGCAGCAAACATGATTTTAGACCTTGTTTATTGCAGCAAACATGATTTTAGACCTTGTTTATTGCAGCAAACATGATTTTAGACCTTGTTTATTGCAGCAAACATGATTTTAGACCTTGTTTATTGCAGCAAACATGATTTTAGACCTTGTTTATTGCAGCAAACATGATTTTAGACCTTGTTTATTGCAGCAAACATGATTTTAGACCTTGTTTATTGCAGCAAACATGATTTTAGACCTTGTTTATTGCAGCAAACATGATTTTAGACCTTGTTTATTGCAGCAAACATGATTTTAGACCTTGTTTATTGCAGCAAACATGATTTTAGACCTTGTTTATTGCAGCAAACATGATTTTAGACCTTGTTTATTGCAGCAAACATGATTTTAGACCTTGTTTATTGCAGCAAACATGATTTTAGACCTTGTTTATTGCAGCAAACATGATTTTAGACCTTGTTTATTGCAGCAAACATGATTTTAGACCTTGTTTATTGCAGCAAACATGATTTTAGACCTTGTTTATTGCAGCAAACATGATTTTAGACCTTGTTTATTGCAGCAAACATGATTTTAGACCTTGTTTATTGCAGCAAACATGATTTTAGACCTTGTTTATTGCAGCAAACATGATTTTAGACCTTGTTTATTGCAGCAAACATGATTTTAGACCTTGTTTATTGCAGCAAACATGATTTTAGACCTTGTTTATTGCAGCAAACATGATTTTAGACCTTGTTTATTGCAGCAAACATGATTTTAGACCTTGTTTATTGCAGCAAACATGATTTTAGACCTTGTTTATTGCAGCAAACATGATTTTAGACCTTGTTTATTGCAGCAAACATGATTTTAGACCTTGTTTATTGCAGCAAACATGATTTTAGACCTTGTTTATTGCAGCAAACATGATTTTAGACCTTGTTTATTGCAGCAAACATGATTTTAGACCTTGTTTATTGCAGCAAACATGATTTTAGACCTTGTTTATTGCAGCAAACATGATTTTAGACCTTGTTTATTGCAGCAAACATGATTTTAGACCTTGTTTATTGCAGCAAACATGATTTTAGACCTTGTTTATTGCAGCAAACATGATTTTAGACCTTGTTTATTGCAGCAAACATGATTTTAGACCTTGTTTATTGCAGCAAACATGATTTTAGACCTTGTTTATTGCAGCAAACATGATTTTAGACCTTGTTTATTGCAGCAAACATGATTTTAGACCTTGTTTATTGCAGCAAACATGATTTTAGACCTTGTTTATTGCAGCAAACATGATTTTAGACCTTGTTTATTGCAGCAAACATGATTTTAGACCTTGTTTATTGCAGCAAACATGATTTTAGACCTTGTTTATTGCAGCAAACATGATTTTAGACCTTGTTTATTGCAGCAAACATGATTTTAGACCTTGTTTATTGCAGCAAACATGATTTTAGACCTTGTTTATTGCAGCAAACATGATTTTAGACCTTGTTTATTGCAGCAAACATGATTTTAGACCTTGTTTATTGCAGCAAACATGATTTTAGACCTTGTTTATTGCAGCAAACATGATTTTAGACCTTGTTTATTGCAGCAAACATGATTTTAGACCTTGTTTATTGCAGCAAACATGATTTTAGACCTTGTTTATTGCAGCAAACATGATTTTAGACCTTGTTTATTGCAGCAAACATGATTTTAGACCTTGTTTATTGCAGCAAACATGATTTTAGACCTTGTTTATTGCAGCAAACATGATTTTAGACCTTGTTTATTGCAGCAAACATGATTTTAGACCTTGTTTATTGCAGCAAACATGATTTTAGACCTTGTTTATTGCAGCAAACATGATTTTAGACCTTGTTTATTGCAGCAAACATGATTTTAGACCTTGTTTATTGCAGCAAACATGATTTTAGACCTTGTTTATTGCAGCAAACATGATTTTAGACCTTGTTTATTGCAGCAAACATGATTTTAGACCTTGTTTATTGCAGCAAACATGATTTTAGACCTTGTTTATTGCAGCAAACATGATTTTAGACCTTGTTTATTGCAGCAAACATGATTTTAGACCTTGTTTATTGCAGCAAACATGATTTTAGACCTTGTTTATTGCAGCAAACATGATTTTAGACCTTGTTTATTGCAGCAAACATGATTTTAGACCTTGTTTATTGCAGCAAACATGATTTTAGACCTTGTTTATTGCAGCAAACATGATTTTAGACCTTGTTTATTGCAGCAAACATGATTTTAGACCTTGTTTATTGCAGCAAACATGATTTTAGACCTTGTTTATTGCAGCAAACATGATTTTAGACCTTGTTTATTGCAGCAAACATGATTTTAGACCTTGTTTATTGCAGCAAACATGATTTTAGACCTTGTTTATTGCAGCAAACATGATTTTAGACCTTGTTTATTGCAGCAAACATGATTTTAGACCTTGTTTATTGCAGCAAACATGATTTTAGACCTTGTTTATTGCAGCAAACATGATTTTAGACCTTGTTTATTGCAGCAAACATGATTTTAGACCTTGTTTATTGCAGCAAACATGATTTTAGACCTTGTTTATTGCAGCAAACATGATTTTAGACCTTGTTTATTGCAGCAAACATGATTTTAGACCTTGTTTATTGCAGCAAACATGATTTTAGACCTTGTTTATTGCAGCAAACATGATTTTAGACCTTGTTTATTGCAGCAAACATGATTTTAGACCTTGTTTATTGCAGCAAACATGATTTTAGACCTTGTTTATTGCAGCAAACATGATTTTAGACCTTGTTTATTGCAGCAAACATGATTTTAGACCTTGTTTATTGCAGCAAACATGATTTTAGACCTTGTTTATTGCAGCAAACATGATTTTAGACCTTGTTTATTGCAGCAAACATGATTTTAGACCTTGTTTATTGCAGCAAACATGATTTTAGACCTTGTTTATTGCAGCAAACATGATTTTAGACCTTGTTTATTGCAGCAAACATGATTTTAGACCTTGTTTATTGCAGCAAACATGATTTTAGACCTTGTTTATTGCAGCAAACATGATTTTAGACCTTGTTTATTGCAGCAAACATGATTTTAGACCTTGTTTATTGCAGCAAACATGATTTTAGACCTTGTTTATTGCAGCAAACATGATTTTAGACCTTGTTTATTGCAGCAAACATGATTTTAGACCTTGTTTATTGCAGCAAACATGATTTTAGACCTTGTTTATTGCAGCAAACATGATTTTAGACCTTGTTTATTGCAGCAAACATGATTTTAGACCTTGTTTATTGCAGCAAACATGATTTTAGACCTTGTTTATTGCAGCAAACATGATTTTAGACCTTGTTTATTGCAGCAAACATGATTTTAGACCTTGTTTATTGCAGCAAACATGATTTTAGACCTTGTTTATTGCAGCAAACATGATTTTAGACCTTGTTTATTGCAGCAAACATGATTTTAGACCTTGTTTATTGCAGCAAACATGATTTTAGACCTTGTTTATTGCAGCAAACATGATTTTAGACCTTGTTTATTGCAGCAAACATGATTTTAGACCTTGTTTATTGCAGCAAACATGATTTTAGACCTTGTTTATTGCAGCAAACATGATTTTAGACCTTGTTTATTGCAGCAAACATGATTTTAGACCTTGTTTATTGCAGCAAACATGATTTTAGACCTTGTTTATTGCAGCAAACATGATTTTAGACCTTGTTTATTGCAGCAAACATGATTTTAGACCTTGTTTATTGCAGCAAACATGATTTTAGACCTTGTTTATTGCAGCAAACATGATTTTAGACCTTGTTTATTGCAGCAAACATGATTTTAGACCTTGTTTATTGCAGCAAACATGATTTTAGACCTTGTTTATTGCAGCAAACATGATTTTAGACCTTGTTTATTGCAGCAAACATGATTTTAGACCTTGTTTATTGCAGCAAACATGATTTTAGACCTTGTTTATTGCAGCAAACATGATTTTAGACCTTGTTTATTGCAGCAAACATGATTTTAGACCTTGTTTATTGCAGCAAACATGATTTTAGACCTTGTTTATTGCAGCAAACATGATTTTAGACCTTGTTTATTGCAGCAAACATGATTTTAGACCTTGTTTATTGCAGCAAACATGATTTTAGACCTTGTTTATTGCAGCAAACATGATTTTAGACCTTGTTTATTGCAGCAAACATGATTTTAGACCTTGTTTATTGCAGCAAACATGATTTTAGACCTTGTTTATTGCAGCAAACATGATTTTAGACCTTGTTTATTGCAGCAAACATGATTTTAGACCTTGTTTATTGCAGCAAACATGATTTTAGACCTTGTTTATTGCAGCAAACATGATTTTAGACCTTGTTTATTGCAGCAAACATGATTTTAGACCTTGTTTATTGCAGCAAACATGATTTTAGACCTTGTTTATTGCAGCAAACATGATTTTAGACCTTGTTTATTGCAGCAAACATGATTTTAGACCTTGTTTATTGCAGCAAACATGATTTTAGACCTTGTTTATTGCAGCAAACATGATTTTAGACCTTGTTTATTGCAGCAAACATGATTTTAGACCTTGTTTATTGCAGCAAACATGATTTTAGACCTTGTTTATTGCAGCAAACATGATTTTAGACCTTGTTTATTGCAGCAAACATGATTTTAGACCTTGTTTATTGCAGCAAACATGATTTTAGACCTTGTTTATTGCAGCAAACATGATTTTAGACCTTGTTTATTGCAGCAAACATGATTTTAGACCTTGTTTATTGCAGCAAACATGATTTTAGACCTTGTTTATTGCAGCAAACATGATTTTAGACCTTGTTTATTGCAGCAAACATGATTTTAGACCTTGTTTATTGCAGCAAACATGATTTTAGACCTTGTTTATTGCAGCAAACATGATTTTAGACCTTGTTTATTGCAGCAAACATGATTTTAGACCTTGTTTATTGCAGCAAACATGATTTTAGACCTTGTTTATTGCAGCAAACATGATTTTAGACCTTGTTTATTGCAGCAAACATGATTTTAGACCTTGTTTATTGCAGCAAACATGATTTTAGACCTTGTTTATTGCAGCAAACATGATTTTAGACCTTGTTTATTGCAGCAAACATGATTTTAGACCTTGTTTATTGCAGCAAACATGATTTTAGACCTTGTTTATTGCAGCAAACATGATTTTAGACCTTGTTTATTGCAGCAAACATGATTTTAGACCTTGTTTATTGCAGCAAACATGATTTTAGACCTTGTTTATTGCAGCAAACATGATTTTAGACCTTGTTTATTGCAGCAAACATGATTTTAGACCTTGTTTATTGCAGCAAACATGATTTTAGACCTTGTTTATTGCAGCAAACATGATTTTAGACCTTGTTTATTGCAGCAAACATGATTTTAGACCTTGTTTATTGCAGCAAACATGATTTTAGACCTTGTTTATTGCAGCAAACATGATTTTAGACCTTGTTTATTGCAGCAAACATGATTTTAGACCTTGTTTATTGCAGCAAACATGATTTTAGACCTTGTTTATTGCAGCAAACATGATTTTAGACCTTGTTTATTGCAGCAAACATGATTTTAGACCTTGTTTATTGCAGCAAACATGATTTTAGACCTTGTTTATTGCAGCAAACATGATTTTAGACCTTGTTTATTGCAGCAAACATGATTTTAGACCTTGTTTATTGCAGCAAACATGATTTTAGACCTTGTTTATTGCAGCAAACATGATTTTAGACCTTGTTTATTGCAGCAAACATGATTTTAGACCTTGTTTATTGCAGCAAACATGATTTTAGACCTTGTTTATTGCAGCAAACATGATTTTAGACCTTGTTTATTGCAGCAAACATGATTTTAGACCTTGTTTATTGCAGCAAACATGATTTTAGACCTTGTTTATTGCAGCAAACATGATTTTAGACCTTGTTTATTGCAGCAAACATGATTTTAGACCTTGTTTATTGCAGCAAACATGATTTTAGACCTTGTTTATTGCAGCAAACATGATTTTAGACCTTGTTTATTGCAGCAAACATGATTTTAGACCTTGTTTATTGCAGCAAACATGATTTTAGACCTTGTTTATTGCAGCAAACATGATTTTAGACCTTGTTTATTGCAGCAAACATGATTTTAGACCTTGTTTATTGCAGCAAACATGATTTTAGACCTTGTTTATTGCAGCAAACATGATTTTAGACCTTGTTTATTGCAGCAAACATGATTTTAGACCTTGTTTATTGCAGCAAACATGATTTTAGACCTTGTTTATTGCAGCAAACATGATTTTAGACCTTGTTTATTGCAGCAAACATGATTTTAGACCTTGTTTATTGCAGCAAACATGATTTTAGACCTTGTTTATTGCAGCAAACATGATTTTAGACCTTGTTTATTGCAGCAAACATGATTTTAGACCTTGTTTATTGCAGCAAACATGATTTTAGACCTTGTTTATTGCAGCAAACATGATTTTAGACCTTGTTTATTGCAGCAAACATGATTTTAGACCTTGTTTATTGCAGCAAACATGATTTTAGACCTTGTTTATTGCAGCAAACATGATTTTAGACCTTGTTTATTGCAGCAAACATGATTTTAGACCTTGTTTATTGCAGCAAACATGATTTTAGACCTTGTTTATTGCAGCAAACATGATTTTAGACCTTGTTTATTGCAGCAAACATGATTTTAGACCTTGTTTATTGCAGCAAACATGATTTTAGACCTTGTTTATTGCAGCAAACATGATTTTAGACCTTGTTTATTGCAGCAAACATGATTTTAGACCTTGTTTATTGCAGCAAACATGATTTTAGACCTTGTTTATTGCAGCAAACATGATTTTAGACCTTGTTTATTGCAGCAAACATGATTTTAGACCTTGTTTATTGCAGCAAACATGATTTTAGACCTTGTTTATTGCAGCAAACATGATTTTAGACCTTGTTTATTGCAGCAAACATGATTTTAGACCTTGTTTATTGCAGCAAACATGATTTTAGACCTTGTTTATTGCAGCAAACATGATTTTAGACCTTGTTTATTGCAGCAAACATGATTTTAGACCTTGTTTATTGCAGCAAACATGATTTTAGACCTTGTTTATTGCAGCAAACATGATTTTAGACCTTGTTTATTGCAGCAAACATGATTTTAGACCTTGTTTATTGCAGCAAACATGATTTTAGACCTTGTTTATTGCAGCAAACATGATTTTAGACCTTGTTTATTGCAGCAAACATGATTTTAGACCTTGTTTATTGCAGCAAACATGATTTTAGACCTTGTTTATTGCAGCAAACATGATTTTAGACCTTGTTTATTGCAGCAAACATGATTTTAGACCTTGTTTATTGCAGCAAACATGATTTTAGACCTTGTTTATTGCAGCAAACATGATTTTAGACCTTGTTTATTGCAGCAAACATGATTTTAGACCTTGTTTATTGCAGCAAACATGATTTTAGACCTTGTTTATTGCAGCAAACATGATTTTAGACCTTGTTTATTGCAGCAAACATGATTTTAGACCTTGTTTATTGCAGCAAACATGATTTTAGACCTTGTTTATTGCAGCAAACATGATTTTAGACCTTGTTTATTGCAGCAAACATGATTTTAGACCTTGTTTATTGCAGCAAACATGATTTTAGACCTTGTTTATTGCAGCAAACATGATTTTAGACCTTGTTTATTGCAGCAAACATGATTTTAGACCTTGTTTATTGCAGCAAACATGATTTTAGACCTTGTTTATTGCAGCAAACATGATTTTAGACCTTGTTTATTGCAGCAAACATGATTTTAGACCTTGTTTATTGCAGCAAACATGATTTTAGACCTTGTTTATTGCAGCAAACATGATTTTAGACCTTGTTTATTGCAGCAAACATGATTTTAGACCTTGTTTATTGCAGCAAACATGATTTTAGACCTTGTTTATTGCAGCAAACATGATTTTAGACCTTGTTTATTGCAGCAAACATGATTTTAGACCTTGTTTATTGCAGCAAACATGATTTTAGACCTTGTTTATTGCAGCAAACATGATTTTAGACCTTGTTTATTGCAGCAAACATGATTTTAGACCTTGTTTATTGCAGCAAACATGATTTTAGACCTTGTTTATTGCAGCAAACATGATTTTAGACCTTGTTTATTGCAGCAAACATGATTTTAGACCTTGTTTATTGCAGCAAACATGATTTTAGACCTTGTTTATTGCAGCAAACATGATTTTAGACCTTGTTTATTGCAGCAAACATGATTTTAGACCTTGTTTATTGCAGCAAACATGATTTTAGACCTTGTTTATTGCAGCAAACATGATTTTAGACCTT
Organism: Oncorhynchus mykiss; assembly: GCF_013265735.2. Taxonomy (NCBI): domain Eukaryota; kingdom Metazoa; phylum Chordata; class Actinopteri; order Salmoniformes; family Salmonidae; genus Oncorhynchus; species Oncorhynchus mykiss. The sequence continues at coordinate 24,117 of NW_023494059.1, read as the reverse complement.
GTTTATTGCAGCAAACATGATTTTAGACCTTGTTTATTGCAGCAAACATGATTTTAGACCTTGTTTATTGCAGCAAACATGATTTTAGACCTTGTTTATTGCAGCAAACATGATTTTAGACCTTGTTTATTGCAGCAAACATGATTTTAGACCTTGTTTATTGCAGCAAACATGATTTTAGACCTTGTTTATTGCAGCAAACATGATTTTAGACCTTGTTTATTGCAGCAAACATGATTTTAGACCTTGTTTATTGCAGCAAACATGATTTTAGACCTTGTTTATTGCAGCAAACATGATTTTAGACCTTGTTTATTGCAGCAAACATGATTTTAGACCTTGTTTATTGCAGCAAACATGATTTTAGACCTTGTTTATTGCAGCAAACATGATTTTAGACCTTGTTTATTGCAGCAAACATGATTTTAGACCTTGTTTATTGCAGCAAACATGATTTTAGACCTTGTTTATTGCAGCAAACATGATTTTAGACCTTGTTTATTGCAGCAAACATGATTTTAGACCTTGTTTATTGCAGCAAACATGATTTTAGACCTTGTTTATTGCAGCAAACATGATTTTAGACCTTGTTTATTGCAGCAAACATGATTTTAGACCTTGTTTATTGCAGCAAACATGATTTTAGACCTTGTTTATTGCAGCAAACATGATTTTAGACCTTGTTTATTGCAGCAAACATGATTTTAGACCTTGTTTATTGCAGCAAACATGATTTTAGACCTTGTTTATTGCAGCAAACATGATTTTAGACCTTGTTTATTGCAGCAAACATGATTTTAGACCTTGTTTATTGCAGCAAACATGATTTTAGACCTTGTTTATTGCAGCAAACATGATTTTAGACCTTGTTTATTGCAGCAAACATGATTTTAGACCTTGTTTATTGCAGCAAACATGATTTTAGACCTTGTTTATTGCAGCAAACATGATTTTAGACCTTGTTTATTGCAGCAAACATGATTTTAGACCTTGTTTATTGCAGCAAACATGATTTTAGACCTTGTTTATTGCAGCAAACATGATTTTAGACCTTGTTTATTGCAGCAAACATGATTTTAGACCTTGTTTATTGCAGCAAACATGATTTTAGACCTTGTTTATTGCAGCAAACATGATTTTAGACCTTGTTTATTGCAGCAAACATGATTTTAGACCTTGTTTATTGCAGCAAACATGATTTTAGACCTTGTTTATTGCAGCAAACATGATTTTAGACCTTGTTTATTGCAGCAAACATGATTTTAGACCTTGTTTATTGCAGCAAACATGATTTTAGACCTTGTTTATTGCAGCAAACATGATTTTAGACCTTGTTTATTGCAGCAAACATGATTTTAGACCTTGTTTATTGCAGCAAACATGATTTTAGACCTTGTTTATTGCAGCAAACATGATTTTAGACCTTGTTTATTGCAGCAAACATGATTTTAGACCTTGTTTATTGCAGCAAACATGATTTTAGACCTTGTTTATTGCAGCAAACATGATTTTAGACCTTGTTTATTGCAGCAAACATGATTTTAGACCTTGTTTATTGCAGCAAACATGATTTTAGACCTTGTTTATTGCAGCAAACATGATTTTAGACCTTGTTTATTGCAGCAAACATGATTTTAGACCTTGTTTATTGCAGCAAACATGATTTTAGACCTTGTTTATTGCAGCAAACATGATTTTAGACCTTGTTTATTGCAGCAAACATGATTTTAGACCTTGTTTATTGCAGCAAACATGATTTTAGACCTTGTTTATTGCAGCAAACATGATTTTAGACCTTGTTTATTGCAGCAAACATGATTTTAGACCTTGTTTATTGCAGCAAACATGATTTTAGACCTTGTTTATTGCAGCAAACATGATTTTAGACCTTGTTTATTGCAGCAAACATGATTTTAGACCTTGTTTATTGCAGCAAACATGATTTTAGACCTTGTTTATTGCAGCAAACATGATTTTAGACCTTGTTTATTGCAGCAAACATGATTTTAGACCTTGTTTATTGCAGCAAACATGATTTTAGACCTTGTTTATTGCAGCAAACATGATTTTAGACCTTGTTTATTGCAGCAAACATGATTTTAGACCTTGTTTATTGCAGCAAACATGATTTTAGACCTTGTTTATTGCAGCAAACATGATTTTAGACCTTGTTTATTGCAGCAAACATGATTTTAGACCTTGTTTATTGCAGCAAACATGATTTTAGACCTTGTTTATTGCAGCAAACATGATTTTAGACCTTGTTTATTGCAGCAAACATGATTTTAGACCTTGTTTATTGCAGCAAACATGATTTTAGACCTTGTTTATTGCAGCAAACATGATTTTAGACCTTGTTTATTGCAGCAAACATGATTTTAGACCTTGTTTATTGCAGCAAACATGATTTTAGACCTTGTTTATTGCAGCAAACATGATTTTAGACCTTGTTTATTGCAGCAAACATGATTTTAGACCTTGTTTATTGCAGCAAACATGATTTTAGACCTTGTTTATTGCAGCAAACATGATTTTAGACCTTGTTTATTGCAGCAAACATGATTTTAGACCTTGTTTATTGCAGCAAACATGATTTTAGACCTTGTTTATTGCAGCAAACATGATTTTAGACCTTGTTTATTGCAGCAAACATGATTTTAGACCTTGTTTATTGCAGCAAACATGATTTTAGACCTTGTTTATTGCAGCAAACATGATTTTAGACCTTGTTTATTGCAGCAAACATGATTTTAGACCTTGTTTATTGCAGCAAACATGATTTTAGACCTTGTTTATTGCAGCAAACATGATTTTAGACCTTGTTTATTGCAGCAAACATGATTTTAGACCTTGTTTATTGCAGCAAACATGATTTTAGACCTTGTTTATTGCAGCAAACATGATTTTAGACCTTGTTTATTGCAGCAAACATGATTTTAGACCTTGTTTATTGCAGCAAACATGATTTTAGACCTTGTTTATTGCAGCAAACATGATTTTAGACCTTGTTTATTGCAGCAAACATGATTTTAGACCTTGTTTATTGCAGCAAACATGATTTTAGACCTTGTTTATTGCAGCAAACATGATTTTAGACCTTGTTTATTGCAGCAAACATGATTTTAGACCTTGTTTATTGCAGCAAACATGATTTTAGACCTTGTTTATTGCAGCAAACATGATTTTAGACCTTGTTTATTGCAGCAAACATGATTTTAGACCTTGTTTATTGCAGCAAACATGATTTTAGACCTTGTTTATTGCAGCAAACATGATTTTAGACCTTGTTTATTGCAGCAAACATGATTTTAGACCTTGTTTATTGCAGCAAACATGATTTTAGACCTTGTTTATTGCAGCAAACATGATTTTAGACCTTGTTTATTGCAGCAAACATGATTTTAGACCTTGTTTATTGCAGCAAACATGATTTTAGACCTTGTTTATTGCAGCAAACATGATTTTAGACCTTGTTTATTGCAGCAAACATGATTTTAGACCTTGTTTATTGCAGCAAACATGATTTTAGACCTTGTTTATTGCAGCAAACATGATTTTAGACCTTGTTTATTGCAGCAAACATGATTTTAGACCTTGTTTATTGCAGCAAACATGATTTTAGACCTTGTTTATTGCAGCAAACATGATTTTAGACCTTGTTTATTGCAGCAAACATGATTTTAGACCTTGTTTATTGCAGCAAACATGATTTTAGACCTTGTTTATTGCAGCAAACATGATTTTAGACCTTGTTTATTGCAGCAAACATGATTTTAGACCTTGTTTATTGCAGCAAACATGATTTTAGACCTTGTTTATTGCAGCAAACATGATTTTAGACCTTGTTTATTGCAGCAAACATGATTTTAGACCTTGTTTATTGCAGCAAACATGATTTTAGACCTTGTTTATTGCAGCAAACATGATTTTAGACCTTGTTTATTGCAGCAAACATGATTTTAGACCTTGTTTATTGCAGCAAACATGATTTTAGACCTTGTTTATTGCAGCAAACATGATTTTAGACCTTGTTTATTGCAGCAAACATGATTTTAGACCTTGTTTATTGCAGCAAACATGATTTTAGACCTTGTTTATTGCAGCAAACATGATTTTAGACCTTGTTTATTGCAGCAAACATGATTTTAGACCTTGTTTATTGCAGCAAACATGATTTTAGACCTTGTTTATTGCAGCAAACATGATTTTAGACCTTGTTTATTGCAGCAAACATGATTTTAGACCTTGTTTATTGCAGCAAACATGATTTTAGACCTTGTTTATTGCAGCAAACATGATTTTAGACCTTGTTTATTGCAGCAAACATGATTTTAGACCTTGTTTATTGCAGCAAACATGATTTTAGACCTTGTTTATTGCAGCAAACATGATTTTAGACCTTGTTTATTGCAGCAAACATGATTTTAGACCTTGTTTATTGCAGCAAACATGATTTTAGACCTTGTTTATTGCAGCAAACATGATTTTAGACCTTGTTTATTGCAGCAAACATGATTTTAGACCTTGTTTATTGCAGCAAACATGATTTTAGACCTTGTTTATTGCAGCAAACATGATTTTAGACCTTGTTTATTGCAGCAAACATGATTTTAGACCTTGTTTATTGCAGCAAACATGATTTTAGACCTTGTTTATTGCAGCAAACATGATTTTAGACCTTGTTTATTGCAGCAAACATGATTTTAGACCTTGTTTATTGCAGCAAACATGATTTTAGACCTTGTTTATTGCAGCAAACATGATTTTAGACCTTGTTTATTGCAGCAAACATGATTTTAGACCTTGTTTATTGCAGCAAACATGATTTTAGACCTTGTTTATTGCAGCAAACATGATTTTAGACCTTGTTTATTGCAGCAAACATGATTTTAGACCTTGTTTATTGCAGCAAACATGATTTTAGACCTTGTTTATTGCAGCAAACATGATTTTAGACCTTGTTTATTGCAGCAAACATGATTTTAGACCTTGTTTATTGCAGCAAACATGATTTTAGACCTTGTTTATTGCAGCAAACATGATTTTAGACCTTGTTTATTGCAGCAAACATGATTTTAGACCTTGTTTATTGCAGCAAACATGATTTTAGACCTTGTTTATTGCAGCAAACATGATTTTAGACCTTGTTTATTGCAGCAAACATGATTTTAGACCTTGTTTATTGCAGCAAACATGATTTTAGACCTTGTTTATTGCAGCAAACATGATTTTAGACCTTGTTTATTGCAGCAAACATGATTTTAGACCTTGTTTATTGCAGCAAACATGATTTTAGACCTTGTTTATTGCAGCAAACATGATTTTAGACCTTGTTTATTGCAGCAAACATGATTTTAGACCTTGTTTATTGCAGCAAACATGATTTTAGACCTTGTTTATTGCAGCAAACATGATTTTAGACCTTGTTTATTGCAGCAAACATGATTTTAGACCTTGTTTATTGCAGCAAACATGATTTTAGACCTTGTTTATTGCAGCAAACATGATTTTAGACCTTGTTTATTGCAGCAAACATGATTTTAGACCTTGTTTATTGCAGCAAACATGATTTTAGACCTTGTTTATTGCAGCAAACATGATTTTAGACCTTGTTTATTGCAGCAAACATGATTTTAGACCTTGTTTATTGCAGCAAACATGATTTTAGACCTTGTTTATTGCAGCAAACATGATTTTAGACCTTGTTTATTGCAGCAAACATGATTTTAGACCTTGTTTATTGCAGCAAACATGATTTTAGACCTTGTTTATTGCAGCAAACATGATTTTAGACCTTGTTTATTGCAGCAAACATGATTTTAGACCTTGTTTATTGCAGCAAACATGATTTTAGACCTTGTTTATTGCAGCAAACATGATTTTAGACCTTGTTTATTGCAGCAAACATGATTTTAGACCTTGTTTATTGCAGCAAACATGATTTTAGACCTTGTTTATTGCAGCAAACATGATTTTAGACCTTGTTTATTGCAGCAAACATGATTTTAGACCTTGTTTATTGCAGCAAACATGATTTTAGACCTTGTTTATTGCAGCAAACATGATTTTAGACCTTGTTTATTGCAGCAAACATGATTTTAGACCTTGTTTATTGCAGCAAACATGATTTTAGACCTTGTTTATTGCAGCAAACATGATTTTAGACCTTGTTTATTGCAGCAAACATGATTTTAGACCTTGTTTATTGCAGCAAACATGATTTTAGACCTTGTTTATTGCAGCAAACATGATTTTAGACCTTGTTTATTGCAGCAAACATGATTTTAGACCTTGTTTATTGCAGCAAACATGATTTTAGACCTTGTTTATTGCAGCAAACATGATTTTAGACCTTGTTTATTGCAGCAAACATGATTTTAGACCTTGTTTATTGCAGCAAACATGATTTTAGACCTTGTTTATTGCAGCAAACATGATTTTAGACCTTGTTTATTGCAGCAAACATGATTTTAGACCTTGTTTATTGCAGCAAACATGATTTTAGACCTTGTTTATTGCAGCAAACATGATTTTAGACCTTGTTTATTGCAGCAAACATGATTTTAGACCTTGTTTATTGCAGCAAACATGATTTTAGACCTTGTTTATTGCAGCAAACATGATTTTAGACCTTGTTTATTGCAGCAAACATGATTTTAGACCTTGTTTATTGCAGCAAACATGATTTTAGACCTTGTTTATTGCAGCAAACATGATTTTAGACCTTGTTTATTGCAGCAAACATGATTTTAGACCTTGTTTATTGCAGCAAACATGATTTTAGACCTTGTTTATTGCAGCAAACATGATTTTAGACCTTGTTTATTGCAGCAAACATGATTTTAGACCTTGTTTATTGCAGCAAACATGATTTTAGACCTTGTTTATTGCAGCAAACATGATTTTAGACCTTGTTTATTGCAGCAAACATGATTTTAGACCTTGTTTATTGCAGCAAACATGATTTTAGACCTTGTTTATTGCAGCAAACATGATTTTAGACCTTGTTTATTGCAGCAAACATGATTTTAGACCTTGTTTATTGCAGCAAACATGATTTTAGACCTTGTTTATTGCAGCAAACATGATTTTAGACCTTGTTTATTGCAGCAAACATGATTTTAGACCTTGTTTATTGCAGCAAACATGATTTTAGACCTTGTTTATTGCAGCAAACATGATTTTAGACCTTGTTTATTGCAGCAAACATGATTTTAGACCTTGTTTATTGCAGCAAACATGATTTTAGACCTTGTTTATTGCAGCAAACATGATTTTAGACCTTGTTTATTGCAGCAAACATGATTTTAGACCTTGTTTATTGCAGCAAACATGATTTTAGACCTTGTTTATTGCAGCAAACATGATTTTAGACCTTGTTTATTGCAGCAAACATGATTTTAGACCTTGTTTATTGCAGCAAACATGATTTTAGACCTTGTTTATTGCAGCAAACATGATTTTAGACCTTGTTTATTGCAGCAAACATGATTTTAGACCTTGTTTATTGCAGCAAACATGATTTTAGACCTTGTTTATTGCAGCAAACATGATTTTAGACCTTGTTTATTGCAGCAAACATGATTTTAGACCTTGTTTATTGCAGCAAACATGATTTTAGACCTTGTTTATTGCAGCAAACATGATTTTAGACCTTGTTTATTGCAGCAAACATGATTTTAGACCTTGTTTATTGCAGCAAACATGATTTTAGACCTTGTTTATTGCAGCAAACATGATTTTAGACCTTGTTTATTGCAGCAAACATGATTTTAGACCTTGTTTATTGCAGCAAACATGATTTTAGACCTTGTTTATTGCAGCAAACATGATTTTAGACCTTGTTTATTGCAGCAAACATGATTTTAGACCTTGTTTATTGCAGCAAACATGATTTTAGACCTTGTTTATTGCAGCAAACATGATTTTAGACCTTGTTTATTGCAGCAAACATGATTTTAGACCTTGTTTATTGCAGCAAACATGATTTTAGACCTTGTTTATTGCAGCAAACATGATTTTAGACCTTGTTTATTGCAGCAAACATGATTTTAGACCTTGTTTATTGCAGCAAACATGATTTTAGACCTTGTTTATTGCAGCAAACATGATTTTAGACCTTGTTTATTGCAGCAAACATGATTTTAGACCTTGTTTATTGCAGCAAACATGATTTTAGACCTTGTTTATTGCAGCAAACATGATTTTAGACCTTGTTTATTGCAGCAAACATGATTTTAGACCTTGTTTATTGCAGCAAACATGATTTTAGACCTTGTTTATTGCAGCAAACATGATTTTAGACCTTGTTTATTGCAGCAAACATGATTTTAGACCTTGTTTATTGCAGCAAACATGATTTTAGACCTTGTTTATTGCAGCAAACATGATTTTAGACCTTGTTTATTGCAGCAAACATGATTTTAGACCTTGTTTATTGCAGCAAACATGATTTTAGACCTTGTTTATTGCAGCAAACATGATTTTAGACCTTGTTTATTGCAGCAAACATGATTTTAGACCTTGTTTATTGCAGCAAACATGATTTTAGACCTTGTTTATTGCAGCAAACATGATTTTAGACCTTGTTTATTGCAGCAAACATGATTTTAGACCTTGTTTATTGCAGCAAACATGATTTTAGACCTTGTTTATTGCAGCAAACATGATTTTAGACCTTGTTTATTGCAGCAAACATGATTTTAGACCTTGTTTATTGCAGCAAACATGATTTTAGACCTTGTTTATTGCAGCAAACATGATTTTAGACCTTGTTTATTGCAGCAAACATGATTTTAGACCTTGTTTATTGCAGCAAACATGATTTTAGACCTTGTTTATTGCAGCAAACATGATTTTAGACCTTGTTTATTGCAGCAAACATGATTTTAGACCTTGTTTATTGCAGCAAACATGATTTTAGACCTTGTTTATTGCAGCAAACATGATTTTAGACCTTGTTTATTGCAGCAAACATGATTTTAGACCTTGTTTATTGCAGCAAACATGATTTTAGACCTTGTTTATTGCAGCAAACATGATTTTAGACCTTGTTTATTGCAGCAAACATGATTTTAGACCTTGTTTATTGCAGCAAACATGATTTTAGACCTTGTTTATTGCAGCAAACATGATTTTAGACCTTGTTTATTGCAGCAAACATGATTTTAGACCTTGTTTATTGCAGCAAACATGATTTTAGACCTTGTTTATTGCAGCAAACATGATTTTAGACCTTGTTTATTGCAGCAAACATGATTTTAGACCTTGTTTATTGCAGCAAACATGATTTTAGACCTTGTTTATTGCAGCAAACATGATTTTAGACCTTGTTTATTGCAGCAAACATGATTTTAGACCTTGTTTATTGCAGCAAACATGATTTTAGACCTTGTTTATTGCAGCAAACATGATTTTAGACCTTGTTTATTGCAGCAAACATGATTTTAGACCTTGTTTATTGCAGCAAACATGATTTTAGACCTTGTTTATTGCAGCAAACATGATTTTAGACCTTGTTTATTGCAGCAAACATGATTTTAGACCTTGTTTATTGCAGCAAACATGATTTTAGACCTTGTTTATTGCAGCAAACATGATTTTAGACCTTGTTTATTGCAGCAAACATGATTTTAGACCTTGTTTATTGCAGCAAACATGATTTTAGACCTTGTTTATTGCAGCAAACATGATTTTAGACCTTGTTTATTGCAGCAAACATGATTTTAGACCTTGTTTATTGCAGCAAACATGATTTTAGACCTTGTTTATTGCAGCAAACATGATTTTAGACCTTGTTTATTGCAGCAAACATGATTTTAGACCTTGTTTATTGCAGCAAACATGATTTTAGACCTTGTTTATTGCAGCAAACATGATTTTAGACCTTGTTTATTGCAGCAAACATGATTTTAGACCTTGTTTATTGCAGCAAACATGATTTTAGACCTTGTTTATTGCAGCAAACATGATTTTAGACCTTGTTTATTGCAGCAAACATGATTTTAGACCTTGTTTATTGCAGCAAACATGATTTTAGACCTTGTTTATTGCAGCAAACATGATTTTAGACCTTGTTTATTGCAGCAAACATGATTTTAGACCTTGTTTATTGCAGCAAACATGATTTTAGACCTTGTTTATTGCAGCAAACATGATTTTAGACCTTGTTTATTGCAGCAAACATGATTTTAGACCTTGTTTATTGCAGCAAACATGATTTTAGACCTTGTTTATTGCAGCAAACATGATTTTAGACCTTGTTTATTGCAGCAAACATGATTTTAGACCTTGTTTATTGCAGCAAACATGATTTTAGACCTTGTTTATTGCAGCAAACATGATTTTAGACCTTGTTTATTGCAGCAAACATGATTTTAGACCTTGTTTATTGCAGCAAACATGATTTTAGACCTTGTTTATTGCAGCAAACATGATTTTAGACCTTGTTTATTGCAGCAAACATGATTTTAGACCTTGTTTATTGCAGCAAACATGATTTTAGACCTTGTTTATTGCAGCAAACATGATTTTAGACCTTGTTTATTGCAGCAAACATGATTTTAGACCTTGTTTATTGCAGCAAACATGATTTTAGACCTTGTTTATTGCAGCAAACATGATTTTAGACCTTGTTTATTGCAGCAAACATGATTTTAGACCTTGTTTATTGCAGCAAACATGATTTTAGACCTTGTTTATTGCAGCAAACATGATTTTAGACCTTGTTTATTGCAGCAAACATGATTTTAGACCTTGTTTATTGCAGCAAACATGATTTTAGACCTTGTTTATTGCAGCAAACATGATTTTAGACCTTGTTTATTGCAGCAAACATGATTTTAGACCTTGTTTATTGCAGCAAACATGATTTTAGACCTTGTTTATTGCAGCAAACATGATTTTAGACCTTGTTTATTGCAGCAAACATGATTTTAGACCTTGTTTATTGCAGCAAACATGATTTTAGACCTTGTTTATTGCAGCAAACATGATTTTAGACCTTGTTTATTGCAGCAAACATGATTTTAGACCTTGTTTATTGCAGCAAACATGATTTTAGACCTTGTTTATTGCAGCAAACATGATTTTAGACCTTGTTTATTGCAGCAAACATGATTTTAGACCTTGTTTATTGCAGCAAACATGATTTTAGACCTTGTTTATTGCAGCAAACATGATTTTAGACCTTGTTTATTGCAGCAAACATGATTTTAGACCTTGTTTATTGCAGCAAACATGATTTTAGACCTTGTTTATTGCAGCAAACATGATTTTAGACCTTGTTTATTGCAGCAAACATGATTTTAGACCTTGTTTATTGCAGCAAACATGATTTTAGACCTTGTTTATTGCAGCAAACATGATTTTAGACCTTGTTTATTGCAGCAAACATGATTTTAGACCTTGTTTATTGCAGCAAACATGATTTTAGACCTTGTTTATTGCAGCAAACATGATTTTAGACCTTGTTTATTGCAGCAAACATGATTTTAGACCTTGTTTATTGCAGCAAACATGATTTTAGACCTTGTTTATTGCAGCAAACATGATTTTAGACCTTGTTTATTGCAGCAAACATGATTTTAGACCTTGTTTATTGCAGCAAACATGATTTTAGACCTTGTTTATTGCAGCAAACATGATTTTAGACCTTGTTTATTGCAGCAAACATGATTTTAGACCTTGTTTATTGCAGCAAACATGATTTTAGACCTTGTTTATTGCAGCAAACATGATTTTAGACCTTGTTTATTGCAGCAAACATGATTTTAGACCTTGTTTATTGCAGCAAACATGATTTTAGACCTTGTTTATTGCAGCAAACATGATTTTAGACCTTGTTTATTGCAGCAAACATGATTTTAGACCTTGTTTATTGCAGCAAACATGATTTTAGACCTTGTTTATTGCAGCAAACATGATTTTAGACCTTGTTTATTGCAGCAAACATGATTTTAGACCTTGTTTATTGCAGCAAACATGATTTTAGACCTTGTTTATTGCAGCAAACATGATTTTAGACCTTGTTTATTGCAGCAAACATGATTTTAGACCTTGTTTATTGCAGCAAACATGATTTTAGACCTTGTTTATTGCAGCAAACATGATTTTAGACCTTGTTTATTGCAGCAAACATGATTTTAGACCTTGTTTATTGCAGCAAACATGATTTTAGACCTTGTTTATTGCAGCAAACATGATTTTAGACCTTGTTTATTGCAGCAAACATGATTTTAGACCTTGTTTATTGCAGCAAACATGATTTTAGACCTTGTTTATTGCAGCAAACATGATTTTAGACCTTGTTTATTGCAGCAAACATGATTTTAGACCTTGTTTATTGCAGCAAACATGATTTTAGACCTTGTTTATTGCAGCAAACATGATTTTAGACCTTGTTTATTGCAGCAAACATGATTTTAGACCTTGTTTATTGCAGCAAACATGATTTTAGACCTTGTTTATTGCAGCAAACATGATTTTAGACCTTGTTTATTGCAGCAAACATGATTTTAGACCTTGTTTATTGCAGCAAACATGATTTTAGACCTTGTTTATTGCAGCAAACATGATTTTAGACCTTGTTTATTGCAGCAAACATGATTTTAGACCTTGTTTATTGCAGCAAACATGATTTTAGACCTTGTTTATTGCAGCAAACATGATTTTAGACCTTGTTTATTGCAGCAAACATGATTTTAGACCTTGTTTATTGCAGCAAACATGATTTTAGACCTTGTTTATTGCAGCAAACATGATTTTAGACCTTGTTTATTGCAGCAAACATGATTTTAGACCTTGTTTATTGCAGCAAACATGATTTTAGACCTTGTTTATTGCAGCAAACATGATTTTAGACCTTGTTTATTGCAGCAAACATGATTTTAGACCTTGTTTATTGCAGCAAACATGATTTTAGACCTTGTTTATTGCAGCAAACATGATTTTAGACCTTGTTTATTGCAGCAAACATGATTTTAGACCTTGTTTATTGCAGCAAACATGATTTTAGACCTTGTTTATTGCAGCAAACATGATTTTAGACCTTGTTTATTGCAGCAAACATGATTTTAGACCTTGTTTATTGCAGCAAACATGATTTTAGACCTTGTTTATTGCAGCAAACATGATTTTAGACCTTGTTTATTGCAGCAAACATGATTTTAGACCTTGTTTATTGCAGCAAACATGATTTTAGACCTTGTTTATTGCAGCAAACATGATTTTAGACCTTGTTTATTGCAGCAAACATGATTTTAGACCTTGTTTATTGCAGCAAACATGATTTTAGACCTTGTTTATTGCAGCAAACATGATTTTAGACCTTGTTTATTGCAGCAAACATGATTTTAGACCTTGTTTATTGCAGCAAACATGATTTTAGACCTTGTTTATTGCAGCAAACATGATTTTAGACCTTGTTTATTGCAGCAAACATGATTTTAGACCTTGTTTATTGCAGCAAACATGATTTTAGACCTTGTTTATTGCAGCAAACATGATTTTAGACCTTGTTTATTGCAGCAAACATGATTTTAGACCTTGTTTATTGCAGCAAACATGATTTTAGACCTTGTTTATTGCAGCAAACATGATTTTAGACCTTGTTTATTGCAGCAAACATGATTTTAGACCTTGTTTATTGCAGCAAACATGATTTAGACCTTGTTTATTGCAGCAAACATGATTTAGACCTTGTTTAGTGCAAGCAAACATGATTTAGACCTTGTTTAGTGCAGCAAACATGATTTTAGACCTTGTTTAGTGCAGCAAACATGATTTTAGACCTTGTTTATTGCAGCAAACCATGATTTAGACCTTGTTTATGTGCAGCAAACATGATTTTAGACTCTTGTTTATTGCAGCAAAAATGATTTTAGACCTTGTTTATGGCAGCAAACATGATTTAGACCTTGTTTATTGCAGCAAACATGATTTTAGACCTTGTTTATTGCAGCAAACATGATTTAGACCTTGTTTATTGCAGCAAACATGATTTAGACCTTGTTTAGTGCAGCAAACATGATTTTAGACCTTGTTTATTGCAGCAAACATGATTTAGACCTTGTTTAGTGCAGCAAACTGATTTTAGACCTTGTTTATTGCAGCAAACATGATTTTAGACCTTGTTTATTGCAGCAAACATGATTTTAGACCTTGTTTATTGCAGCAAACATGATTTTAGACCTTGTTTATTGCAGCAAACATGATTTTAGACCTTGTTTATTGCAGCAAACATGATTTTAGACCTTGTTTATTGCAGCAAACATGATTTTAGACCTTGTTTATTGCAGCAAACATGATTTTAGACCTTGTTTATTGCAGCAAACATGATTTTAGACCTTGTTTATTGCAGCAAACATGATTTTAGACCTTGTTTATTGCAGCAAACATGATTTTAGACCTTGTTTATTGCAGCAAACATGATTTTAGACCTTGTTTATTGCAGCAAACATGATTTTAGACCTTGTTTATTGCAGCAAACATGATTTTAGACCTTGTTTATTGCAGCAAACATGATTTTAGACCTTGTTTATTGCAGCAAACATGATTTTAGACCTTGTTTATTGCAGCAAACATGATTTTAGACCTTGTTTATTGCAGCAAACATGATTTTAGACCTTGTTTAGTGCCGCAAACATGATGTTAGACCTTGTTTATTGCAGCAAACTGATTTTAGACCTTGTTTATTGCAGCAAACATTATTTTAGACCTGTTTTATTGCAGCAAACATGATTTTAGACCTGTGTTTATTGCCAGCAAACATGATTTTAGACTCTTGTTTATTGCAGCAAACATGATCTTAGACCTTGTTTATTTGCAGCAACATGATTTTAGACTGTTTATTGCAGCAAACATGATTTTAGACCTTGTTTATGGCAGCACACATGATTTTAGGACCTTGTTTATTGCAGCAAACATCGACTTTTAGACCTTGTTTATTGCAGCAACATGATTTTAGACCTTGTTATGGCAGCAAAACATGATTTTAGACTTGTTTATTGCAGCAAACATGATTTTAGACCTTGTTTAGGGCAGCAAACATGATTTTAGACCTTGTTTATTGCAGCAAACATGATTTTAGACCTGTTTATTGCAGCAAACCTGATTTTAGACCTTGTTTATTGCAGCAAACATGATTTTAGACCTTGTTTATTGCAGCAAACATGATTTTAGACCTTGTTTATTGCAGCAAACATGATTTTAGACCTTGTTATTGCAGCAAACATGATTTTAGACCTTGTTTATTGCAGCAAACATGATTTAGACCTTGTTTATTGCAGCAAACATGATTTTAGACCTTGTTTATTGCAGCAAACATGATTTTAGACCTTGTTTGCAGCAAACATGATTTTAGACCTTGTTTATTGCAGCAAACATGATTTTAGACCTTGTTTATTGCAGCAAACATGATTTTAGACCTTGTTTATTGCAGCAAACATGATTTTAGACCTTGTTTATTGCAGCAAACATGATTTTAGACCTTGTTTATTGCAGCAAACATGATTTTAGACCTTGTTTATTGCAGCAAACATGATTTTAGACCTTGTTTATTGCAGCAAACATGATTTTAGACCTTGTTTATTGCAGCAAACATGATTTTAGACCTTGTTTATGCAGCAACATGAGTTTAGACTTGTTTATTTGCAGCAAACATGAATTTAGACCTTGTTTAGTGCAGCAAACAGATTTTAGACCTTGTTTATTGCAGCAACATGATTTTAGACCTTGTTTATTGCAAGAAACATGCTTTTAGACCTGGTTTAGTTGCAGCAACATGATTTTAGACCTTGTTTATGGCAGCAAACCTGATTTTAGACCTTGTTTATTGCAGCAAACATGATTTTAGACCTTGTTTAGTGCAGCAAACATGATTTTAGACCTTGTTTAGTGCAAGCAAACATGATTTTAGACCTTTGTTATTGCCGCAAACATGATTTTAGACCTTGTTATTGCAGCAAACATGATTTTAGACCTTGTTTAGTGCCGCAAACATGATTTTAGACCTTGTGTAGGCAGCAAACATGATTTTAGACCTTGTTTATTGCAGCAAACATGATTTTAGACTTGTTATGGCAGCAAAACATGATTTAGACCTTGTTTATTGCAGCAAACATGATTTAGACCTTGTTTATTGGCAGCAAACATGATTTTAGACCTTGTTTATGGCAGCAAACATGATTTTAGGACCTTGTTGATTGCAGCAAACATGAATTTTAGACCTTGTTTATTGCAGCAAACATGATTTTAGACCTTGTTTATTGCAGCAACATGATTTTAGACCTTGTTTATTGGCAGCAAACATGATTTTAGACCTTGTTTATTGCAGCAAACATGATTTTAGACCTTGTTTAGTGCCAGCAAAACATGATTTTAGACCTTGTTTAGTGGCAGCAACATGATTTTAGACTCTTGTTTATTGCAGCAAACATGATTTTAGACCTTGTTTAGTGCAGCAAACATGATTTTAGACCTTGTTTATGCCAGCAACATGATTTTAGACCTTGGTTATTGCAGCAAACATGATTTTAGACCTTGTTTATTGCAGCAAACATGATTTTAGACCTTGTTTAGTGCAGCAAACATGATTTTAGACCTTGTTTATTGCAGCAAACTGATTTTAGACCTTGTTTATTGCAGCAAACATGATTTTAGACCTTGTTTATTGCAGCAAACATGATTTTAGACCTTGTTTATTGCAGCAAACATGATTTTAGACCTTGTTTATTGCAGCAAACATGATTTTAGACCTTGTTTATTGCAGCAAACATGATTTTAGACTGTTATTTAGGCAGCAAACATGATTTTAGACCTTGTTTATTGCAGCAAACATGATTTTAGACCTTGTTTATTGCAGCAAACATGATTTTAGACCTTGTTTATTGCAGCAAACATGATTTTAGACCTTGTTTATTGCAGCAAACATGATTTTAGACCTTGTTTTATGCAGCAAACATGATTTTAGACCTTGTTTATTGCAGCAAACATGATTTTAGACCTTGTTTATTGCAGCAAACATGATTTTAGACCTTGTTTATTGCAGCAAACATGATTTTAGACCTTGTTTATTGCAGCAAACATGATTTTAGACCTTGTTTATTGCAGCAAACATGATTTTAGACCTTGTTTATTGCAGCAAACATGATTTAGACCTTGTTTAGTGCAGCAAAAATGATTTTAGACCTTGTTTATGCAGCAAACATGATTTTAGACCTTGTTTATTGCAGCAAACATGATTTTAGACCTGTTTATTGGGCAAACATGATTAATGATTTTTTTTTAGACCTTGTTTATTGCAGCAAACATGATTTTAGACCTTGTTTATTGCAGCAAACATGATTTTAGACTTGTTTATTGCAGCAAACATGATTTTAGACCTTGTTTATGCAGCAAACATGATTTTAGACTTTTTATTGCAGCAAACATGATTTTAGACCTTGTTTATTGCAGCAAACATTTTAGACCTTGTTTATTGCAGCAAACATGATTTTAGACCTTGTTTAGTGCAGCAAACATGATTTTAGACCTTTTTATTGCAGCAAACATGATTTTAGACCTTGTTTATTGCAGCAAACATGATTTTAGACCTTGTTTATTGGCAGCAAACATGATTTTAGACCTTGTTTAGGCCGCAAACATGATTTTAGACCTTGTTTATGTGCAGCAAACATGATTTAGACCTCGTTTATTGCAGCAAACATGATTTTAGGCACTTGTTAGTGCCAGCAAAACATGATTTAGACCTTGTTATTGCAGCAAACATGATTTTAGACCTTGTTGAGTGCAGCAAACATGATTTTAGACCTTGTTTATTGCAGCAAACATGATTTTAGACTTGTTTAGTGCCGCAAACATGATTTTAGACCTTTTTTATTGCAGCAAACATGATTTTAGACCTTGTTTAGTGCAGCAAACATGATTTTAGACCGTTTATTGCAGCAAACATGATTTTAGACCTTGTTTATTGCAGCAAACATGATTTTAGACCTTGTTTAGTGCAGCAACATGATTTTAGACCTTGTTTATTGCAGCAAACATGATTTTAGACCTTGTTTAGGCAGCAGCAAACATGATTTTAGACCTTGTTTATTGCAGCAAACATGATTTTAGACCTTGTTTATTGCAGCAAACATGATTTTAGACCTTGTTTATTGCAGCAAACATGATTTTAGACCTTGTTTATGCAGCAAACATGATTTTAGACCTGTTTATTGCAGCAAACATGATTTTAGACCTTGTTTATTGCAGCAAACATGTTTAGACCTTGTTTAGCAGCAAACATGATTTTAGACCTTGTTATTGCGCAGCAAACATGATTTTAGACCTTGTTTAGTGCAGCAAACATGATTTTAGACCTTGTTTATTGCAGCAAACATGATTTTAGACCTTGTTTAGTGCAGCAAACATGATTTTAGACCTTGTTTATTGCAGCAAACATGATTTAGACCTTGTTTATTGCAGCAAACATGATTTTAGACCTTGTTTATTGCAGCAAACATGATTTTAGACCTTGTTTAGTGCAGCAAACATGATTTTAGACCTTGTTTATTGCAGCAAACATGATTTTAGACCTGTTTATTGCAGCAAACATGATTTTAGACCTTGTTTATTGCAGCAAACATGATTTTAGACCTTGTTTATGCAGCAAACATGATTTTAGACCTTGTTTATTGCAGCAAACATGATTTTAGACCTTGTTTATTGCAGCAAACATGATTTTAGACCTTGTTTATTGCAGCAAACATGATTTTAGACCTTGTTTATTGCCAGCAAACATGATTTTAGACCTTGTTTAGTGCAGCAAACATGATTTTAGACCTTGTTTATTGCAGCAAACATGATTTAGACCTTGTTTATTGCAGCAAACATGATTTTAGACCTTGTTTATTGCAGCAAACATGATTTTAGACCTTGTTTTATTGCAGCAAACATGATTTTAGACCTTGTTTAGTGCAGCAAACATGATTTTAGACCTTGTTTATTGCAGCAAACATGATTTTAGACCTTGTTTATTGCAGCAAACATGATTTTAGACCTGTTGTTTTTGCAGCAAACATGATTTTAGACCTTGTTTATTGCAGCAAACATGATTTTAGACCTTGTTTATTGCAGCAAACATGATTTTAGACCTTGTTTAGTGCAGCAAACATGATTTTAGACCTGTTTATTGCAGCAAACATGATTTTAGACCTTGTTTATTGCAGCAAACATGATTTTAGACCTGTTTATTGCAGCAAACATGATTTTAGACCTTGTTTAGTGCCAGCAAACATGATTTAGACCTTGTTTATTGCAGCAAACATGATTTTAGACCTTGTTTATTGCAGCAAACATGATTTTAGACCTTGTTTATTGCAGCAAACATGATTTTAGACCTTGTTTATGCAGCAAACATGATTTTAGACCTTGTATTGCAGCAAACATGATTTTAGACCTTGTTTATTGCAGCAAACATGATTTTAGACTTGTTTATTGCAGCAGCAAACATGATTTTAGACCTTGTTTATGCAGCAAACATGATTTTAGACCTGTTTATTGCAGCAAACATGATTTTAGACCTTGTTTATTGCAGCAAACATGATTTTAGACCTTGTTTATTGCAGCAAACATGATTTTAGACCTTGTTTATTGCAGCAAACATGATTTTAGACCTTGTTTATTGCAAAACATGATTTTAGACCTTGTTTATTGCAGCAAACATGATTTTAGACCTTGTTTATTGCAGCAAACATGATTTAGACCTTGTTTAGTGCAGCAAACATGATTTAGACCTTGTTTATTGCAGCAACATGATTTTAGACCTTGTTTATTGCAGCAAACATGATTTTAGACCTTGTTTATTGCAGCAAACATGATTTTAGACCTTGTTTATTGCAGCAAACATGATTTTAGACCTTGTTTATTGCAGCAAACATGATTTTAGACCTTGTTTTGCAGCAAACATGATTTTAGACCTTGTTTATTGCAGCAAACATGATTTTAGACCTTGTTTATTGCAGCAAACATGATTTTAGACCTTGTTTATTGCAGCAAACATGATTTTAGACCTTGTTTATTGCAGCAAACATGATTTAGACCTTGTTTATTGCAGCAAACATGATTTAGACCTTGTTTAGTGCAGCAAACATGATTTTAGACCTTGTTTATTGCAGCAAACATGATTTAGACCTTGTTTATTGCAGCAAACATGATTTTAGACCTTGTTTATTGCAGCAAACATGATTTTAGACCTTGTTTATGCAGCAAACATGATTTTAGACCTTGTTTATTGCAGCAAACATGATTTTAGACCTTGTTTATTGCAGCAAACATGATTTTAGACCTTGTTTAGGCAGCAAACATGATTTTAGACCTTGTTTATTGCAGCAACATGATTTTAGACCTTGTTTATGGCAGCAAACATGATTTTAGACCTGTTTATTGCAGCAAACATGATTTTAGACCTTGTTTATTGCAGCAAACATGATTTTAGACCTTGTTTATTGCAGCAAAATGATTTTAGACCTTGTTTATTGCAGCAAACATGATTTTAGACCTTGTTTATTGCAGCAAACATGATTTTAGACCTTGTTTATTGCAGCAAACATGATTTAGACCTTGTTTATGCAGCAAACAAACATGATTTTAGACCTGTTTATTGCAGCAAACATGATTTTAGACCTTGTTTAGTGCGCAGCAAACATGATTTTAGACCTGTTTATTGCAGCAAACATGATTTTAGACCTTGTTTAGTGCAGCAAACATGATTTTAGACCTTGTTTATTGCAGCAAACATGATTTTAGACCTTGTTTAGTGCAGCAAACATGATTTTAGACCTTGTTTTATTGCAGCAAAACATGATTTTAGACCTTGTTTATTGCAGCAAACATGATTTAGACCTTGTTTATTGCAGCAAACATGAATTTTAGACCTTGTTTATTGCAGCAAACATGATTTTAGACCTTGTTTATTGCAGCAAACATGATTTTAGACCTTGTTTAGTGCAGCAAACATGATTTTAGACCTTGTTTATTGCAGCAAACATGATTTTAGACCTTGTTTATTGCAGCAAACATGATTTTAGACCTTGTTTATTGCAGCAAACATGATTTTAGACCTTGTTTAGTGCAGCAAACATGATTTTAGACCTTGTTTATTGCAGCAAACATGATTTTAGACCTTGTTTATTGCAGCAAACATGATTTTAGACCTTGTTTATTGCAGCAAAACATGATTTAGACCTTGTTTATTGCAAACAGTTTAGCAGACAAACATGATTTTAGACCTTGTTTATTGCAGCAAACATGATTTAGACCTTGTTTATTGCAGCAAACATGATTTTAGACCTTGTTTAGTGCAGCAAACATGATTTTAGACTTGTTTATGGCAGCAAACATGATTTTAGACCTTGTTTAGTGCCGCAAACATGATTTTAGACCTTGTTTATTGCAGCAAACATGATTTAGACCTTGTTTATTGCAGCAAACATGATTTTAGACCTGTTTATTGCAGCAAACATGATTTTAGACCTTGTTTATTGCAGCAAACATGATTTTAGACCTTGTTTAGTGCAGCAAACATGATTTTAGACCTTGTTTATTGCAGCAAACATGATTTTAGACCTTGTTTATTGCAGCAAACATGATTTAGACCTTGTTTAGTGCAGCAAACATGATTTTAGACCTTGTTTATTGCAGCAAACATGATTTTAGACCTTGTTTATTGCAGCAAACATGATTTTAGACCTTGTTTATTGCAGCAAACATGATTTTAGACTTGTATTGCAGCAAACATGATTTTAGACCTTGTTTATTGCAGCAAACATGATTTTAGACCTTGTTTATTGCAGCAAACATGATTTTAGACCTTGTTTATTGCCAGCAAACATGATTTTAGACCTTGTTTATTGCAGCAAACATGATTTTAGACCTTGTTTTAGCAAGCAAACTGATTTTAGACCTTGTTTATTGCAGCAAACATGATTTTAGACCTTGTTTAGTGCAGCAAACATGATTTTAGACCTTGTTTATGCAGCAAACATGATTTTAGACCTGTTTATTGCAGCAAACATGATTTTAGACCTTGTTTATGGCAGCAAACATGATTTTAGACCTTGTTTATTGCAGCAAACATGATTTTAGACCTTGTTTATTGCAGCAAACATGATTTTAGACCTTGTTTATTGCAGCAAACATGATTTTAGACCTTGTTTATTGCAGCAAACATGATTTTAGACCTTGTTTATTGCAGCAAACATGATTTAGACCTTGTTTATTGCAGCAAACATGTTTTAGACCTTGTTTATTGCAGCAAACATGATTTTAGACCTTGTTTTAGCAGCAAACATGATTTTAGACCTGTTTATTGCAGCAAACATGATTTTAGACCTTGTTTATTGCAGCAAACATGATTTTAGACCTTGTTTATTGCAGCAAACATGATTTTAGACCTTGTTTATTGCAGCAAACATGATTTTAGACCTTTTTAGTGCAGCAAACATGATTTTAGACCTTGTTTAGGCCAGCAAACATGATTTTAGACCTTGTTTATTGCAGCAAACATGATTTAGACCTTGTTTATTGCAGCAAACATGATTTTAGACCTTGTTTATTGCAGCAAACATGATTTTAGACCTTGTTTATTGCAGCAAACATGATTTTAGACCTTGTTTATTGCAGCAAACATGATTTTAGACCTTGTTTATTGCAGCAAACATGATTTTAGACCTTGTTTAGTGCAGCACAAACATGATTTTAGACCTTGTTTAGTGCAGCAAACATGATTTTAGACCTTGTTTATTGCAGCAAACATGATTTTAGACCTTGTTTATTGCAGCAAACATGATTTTAGACCTTGTTTAGTTGCGCAAACATGATTTTAGACCTTGTTTATTGCAGCAAACATGATTTTAGACCTTGTTTTATTGCAGCAAACATGATTTTAGACCTTGTTTATGGCAGCAAACATGATTTTAGACCTTGTTTATTGCAGCAAACATGATTTTAGACCTTGTTTATTGCAGCAAACATGATTTTAGACCTTGTTTATTGCAGCAAACATGATTTTAGACTTGTTTATTGCAGCAAACATGATTTTAGACCTTGTTTATTGCAGCAAACATGATTTTAGACCTGTTTATTGCAGCAAACATGATTTTAGACCTTGTTTATTGCAGCAAACATGATTTTAGACCTTGTTTATTGCAGCAAACATGATTTAGACCTTGTTTATTGCAGCAAACATGATTTTAGACTTGTTTATTGCAGCAAACATGATTTTGACCTTGTTATTGCAGCAAACATGATTTTAGACCTTGTTTATTGCAAGCAAACATGATTTAGACCTTGTTTAGTGCAGCAAACATGATTTTAGACCTTGTTTATTGCAGCAAACATGATTTTAGACCTGTTTATTGCCGCAAACATGATTTTAGACCTTGTTTATTGCAGCAAACATGATTTTAGACCTTGTTTATTGCAGCAAAACTGATTTTAGACTTGTTTATTGCAGCAACATGATTTAGACCTTGTTTATTGCAGCAAACATGATTAGACCTTGTTATGCAGCAAACATGATTTTAGACCTTGTTTATTGCAGCAAACATGATTTAGACCTTGTTTATTGCAGCAAACATGTATTTAGACCTTGTTATTGCAGCAAACATGATTTTAGACCTTGTTAGTGCAGCAAACATGATTTTAGACCTTGTTTATTGCAGCAAACATGATTTTAGACCTGTTTATTGCAGCAAACATGATTTTAGACCTTGTTTATTGCAGCAAACATGATTTAGACCTTGTTTATTGCAGCAAACATGATTTAGACCTTGTTTATTGCAGCAAACATGATTTTAGACCTTGTTTATTGCAGCAAACATGATTTTAGACCTTGTTTATAGCAGCAAACATGATTTAGACCTTGTTTATTTGCAGCAAACATGATTTAGACCTTGTTTAGGGCAGCAAACATGATTTTAGACCTTGTTTATTGCAGCAAACATGATTTTTAGAACTTGTTTATTGCAGCAAAATGATTTAGACCTTGTTTATTGCAGCAAACATGATTTTAGACCTTGGTTTATTGCAGGCAAACAATGATTTTAGACCTTGTTTAGTGCCAGCAACATATTTTAG